>NC_056737.1:488783550-488936421 GCF_019279795.1 Protopterus annectens | reverse complement strand
TGGCTGGTAGTGAAGGCACACCCCTCAACAGTTATCATTTACACATAGTGCTATGACTTTGGCCCCTGGATTTAACCTTGCTCCTCTTAATTAACTGCTATCCCTCAAAGTGAGACCTGTTTCGGAGTACCAAATTTAATTAAATAAAAAGACTAAGCTTATACAAAGATTGCTTATCACTAACTATATAGGATTTAAGACACAGACTTTCTGTTGTGAAAAATAAAAACGCACTCATTTTTGACCCTCTGCAATAACATTTAAAGGTCAGTGCTATAATTTTTAAAACTAAGAGGTTGAGACTTATGAGTGAGGTAGAGGAATGGAGAAGAATCAGCTAATGTTAGTAGTTAGAGTGGTACAGCAAAGCTGGTGGACACAACGGAGAACTACTGTTAATACAAAAAAATGTGTTAGAGTACTAATCAGTTTCAAGAGTGGAAAAGAGTGACTAAAACACACACTAGTTGTCAGTTAAGAATATTCCTTTCTCAACGGTTGAGAAATAGCAATACCACTGTAACTGAGCAGGATGACTTTTTACAGCAGGTTGGGAAATCCAACTACAAAGTAAATAGTTTTAAGTGTTATGAAAAAAGTGAAAGAGGATATGACACTACCTTTATATAACACGGACCATGTAACAATACAGGATACCTTTAAAAAAAGATTGGCAGGAGTGGCATTAGGGTGCCTGTGAAAGATAACACCAATGAATTCTGAAAAACTATGGAAGTTAGCCGAAGACGGGTAACAATAAAAAGGCTAAATGGTTAATGAACATTAGAAAAAATAACAGATGCCGTTATCAGAGGTATAGAACAAGAAAGAGGCAAGACAAACAGCATTAGAGAGGACTATACGGATATAGGTACAAAACAAAACTCAATGAAACATTATACAAACTTGAAAATAAGAGCTGACCACTGTAACATGATTTGCAAGTAGGTGAGAAGAAGGTGCATACAGCAGTCAGGTGTACAAAGGCAAAACTAAGAGGTGGTAGTTTAAAAGTCTTTTAGGCACCTGAAAGAAAGATCATGGAAGAGCCTAAAATATTACAAAAATCACTTTCTTGCCAATAAAATAGAAACATCTTCAGTCTGTCAGGTTTAGTTACTCTGTTAACTAATGTCAATGCCATAAAGACAGCCTTGAAAACTCAACCACCACCACATTACTAGTCGCTGTGTTTTGCTTACAAACCAAACATACATCTACCACATCTGCAAACCAGAGAACAAGTCTGGTACATCTGTTCTATAGGTGAAATCCCTCAAGACGGGGGGGGGGGGGGGGACCTGGACCGAATGATGAATATGGCAGAAAATACAAACACCAACTTAACTGTCCAAAACAGAAGACATAGAACATATGACCAAAAGTGAGAATCATCTACACTTAAGGAGCATATGAAAAGTCTGGTTTATCGGAGTTTATATGCTTTATTTTTATTTTATTTAAGGTCATAAGACTAGGGATTTTAGGATTAGGGTAATCACCTCCCCCTCTCTATGTAGAAAAGCCGCTGTATGGGCAGCTATTTCTTGTGAAAAAAGAAAATATATCCGGATTTCATAATAAAATACTTTCTTTGACATCTGCATAAAACAATTATTTCATGTCCAAAACACCTAAACACTATATATGGCACAGCATAAACAACTCAAATTCTATACTAATAAGCTTTTCTGCCTGAAAAAATATGAAGTCAAGTCATTTGCACTGGTTTCTGGTATGGTGCTAAGGATATAAGAACTGGCAAGCTTCAAAAGCTTCAGGCAACTTGAACATGCCCAAAACCAGTAATCAGCTCCAACCATACCTCTCAACCTGGAAACATCAAAAATCTGGATAAGGCCCATGAAAAATAGGTACAAATCTGTACGTTGATTAGCATCTAATTTGCATACATAATTACGTAACCCCACCCACTCTGATGGAATTGTGGGATACCAACTTTCAAACGCAAACTGAAGAACAACCAACCAAAATATGGCACCAGATTCCAATGTCCCATTACCTGGCTATTTCGCCCCATTTACCATAAACACTAATGTGTGCATACTGCTTTACTTCTACAATCAATGATTATTTGGATTTCATTTTTACATTTTGCAGTACATCAATGCACAAACACTATTCCCTGGCTATTTCTTCCCACACTATTTACTACTGAATGTATGGATGCGTATGCAGAAGTAATTTAAAATAATTTTAAATAATGTGATAAACACTGAAACATTAAGACTTATTAACAATACAAATATTTAAGAGCTATCATAATGTAGAAAATCGAACAACAGTTTTTAAAAGCAATTAACTGTTGTTGTATCAAGTATGTTTTTTTTTTCTTTGATTAAAACAAACTGCATTCCCTGGATGAAGGACGCTGATATATGCAGAACAGCAATTAGCTTAGGGATATACTAACATTATTACAGTCTCACCGACTGTAGTATTACAGATGTCAAAGAGGTATCGCTTCCTAGCTGCCACATCTATCACGTTATACCCCCATATGCAGCTCTGGTTGATTTCCTCCTGTACAATGACTAATGCTACATACATTATTAGTGCTGTGACCTCACCATAACTATAAACTTTTTGGCACTGAATTTATTGCTTTACCTCACCATAACTGGCAGTGCATGTAACTGATCTAGCCATCACCAAATGACTCTCTTCCTAAGCAACTGTGATATTTCACTGTACATTTCAAAGTCTAAAATGGAAGGCCTGTGCTGCATGTTATGAGCAGAATTGTCAGCTATACCAAAGAAAATAATTAACAGCTTAAAACCAAGTTCTTCAAACAGACTATTAACCATACGTATGACACTGATTTACCACTAATTTTTCCTCTTCCACCAACTTCCTGTAAACACTGTGCAGATGTATATAAATGAAACCAAAACTTTAAAGCAGATTCTTCCATCAAAAAAGTAAATTCTTACTCTTCTGGAAAAGAATGAAACTAGCAATCTGTCTTCACTCAACCTTAAGTACTTTCTAGATAGAAGAAACCAGGATTTGTACTTACTTCACGGCATCTCAAGGAAGACTAACAGAAAAAAATTGTGACTAACCTACTTTCTGTGAGATAGAAAGCTACAGTTAGGTCGGAATGTTTTACCACTGATCTTGCCTCATAATATCACCATATTATTTAATTCCTACATCAAGCAATGTTGCTGACAAAATACAATTTTGTACTTGCTACAGATCTCTACAGTGAGAAACTAGAGACGTTTAAACTACACGTTATGAGCATGTGTGATCCTAGCTGCCATGATTTAGTTAATTCTGACATGATCACAACCTTTTCTTCAAACAAGTCCATAGAATAACTATTAGAAAAGCTCAAGTGTCTAATATCATTAGGCACTGCGGCAATAAGGCTCTTTCAGATATTTTGCAACTACATATTGGAGATTTTCTCTTGTTTAGGCTAAAACACTATGAATGCAGTCTGAAGACAACTTCCAAATGCCAACAAGTTCTTCTCTACTGAGGATTACTGTTCCACAAATGCATGTCACACAATTCCGACTTGAAAGCACAAAACTGCTGTTTCACTTTCAACAGGAAAAGCAAGTACAGAAGAAAAATAATCAAAAAGCATTTTTTGTTTTGTTTTAAAAATCTCCAGACCAAGCTATTCTTTCCAAGCATTTACACATCAGACAAGCAGCTGAAGTAATTATTTAAAAAAAAAAAAAAAAAACACGAGTTGTGACTTGAGTCATTTGTCATTACCTGCAGGCATGAAGCATTAATGCATGCAGTGACTGTTCCATTTCATAGCACAGACTTGAGGAAAGCATCACCTACAGCTCATGGAATGAGACTAAGCCGGGGGTTGGCAGTTTAGAGGCTCTTTGCAAAAGGACACTACCTTTTAGCATAAAATGACACCTACATCTCAAAAGATGCCGTTTTGTTTCTCTCTAATCCATCCATGCAAAACAGCTAAGAAGCCTACCTAATTGCTAGTCTCATAATTCATCTCCTAAATTAGTCATTTTAAGAAAAAAATGCAGACTAGAGATCAGCATGATCAGCATGACAAAATGTTGTTATATAAAACAATGCAAAATCTGCCTATCAAGCGCATCCTGCCAAACTACTGTTCAGCAGTAGCATCTCAGTATTCATTTCCGATGCTATGTTAGACTGCATTTAAAAATCAATACCCTCTTTCAGAAATACAAAGCTTACCCTCTGTAAACTGATTTCATGAAAAAAAGACACTCTGTCTCTGTAGAACAAAAGTGTGTGTGCAGCCAGCCACCAATAAATTAAAGCTAATAAGCACTGTCTTATTTTTTCAGGTTAGGCTACAGATACATGTGTGAACAGACAAAAGAAGTTGTATGTTTTGCTGCTGAATCCCTCTATCTTGTCTGATAAAGCACCATATAACAATATAATAAACTATAAAGTTTCATCCTCAAATTTTGTATACCATACTTTCTAGAAGCAAACACCGTACTTGTACCTTTCTGAAGAGGACGACTAACGACTTCTCAGAGTTAACTGACATCAGCAGCTGGATCTTCTTGATTTCTGAAATAAATCACAGCCAACAATGCTACTTCTTCCCACCACACGATCCTAAAATGCCCCCCCTAATTCTTGTGTTAAGCTATAGCCACAGGTTCCACAGGGATCTTTCAGCCTGTGATTACTGCTTCTGTAAAGAAAAAGGACGTTCCGTCCCACGCTTACCTGCTCGCACTGCCTGCTGCTTGGAAAAATAAAACTAATAGCACTGCTGCCTGTAATTCCATTGCTGCTGTGCTGTATTCCTGTTTGCAGAGTCACAGCCAGCTTGGAAAAAAATAAAGGCATTAATGCCATAGTTTAGTGAATGATGGTGTGTTACTGCCTAGTAGTACTCAGTCGGTGCTGTATTTTCCTTCCCGCTCGCAGCCAGCCGGAAATAATGACGTGAACTCCTTGAGCTCAATTCCGACTGGCTGGTAGCCCTGACGGTGCTGATGTCATCATGCACGTGATGACGTCAGCACCGACAGCGCGAATTTTAAAAAAATAAAAAAAATGAAGCAAAAAAATCAGAAATGAAGGGGTGCCAATCGGGAATCGTGGCACCCCTTCATTTGGACCACAAAACTCGGTAAATACCAAGTAATTCGGTATGGTTGGGAGGTATGGCTCCAACTGATCTGACTACAAATAGAGGTTCTGCACCAAGCCCTTCAGAGCTTTCACACCAATGGATAAAGCCCTGATAAAATTATACAAACATAAGGGGGATTCAGCTACTGTAGCAGTGATCATTTACTATTTTCTTAAGTTTGCTTACACAACTGTACTTTGTTCTTCATTAAGATCACTGTTGCAGTAGCTTTGGCTACACATGCAGACTATCGCTGCTTAAAATGACTGGGAAGAGAAAGGATGAGGGTTCAGGAGCAACTTGGAAAACGGCGCTAGCAAAGCCTGTTCTAGACCTGGAGAAGGTTATCTAGTTTACAGAACTTCATAAAACTATGCACAGAAGACCAAGTTGCTGGTTCTAGAATACTTCTAAAACCCAACCCATTAAAAAAAATATGAAGCCGCAGCCCTTGCAAAATTAGCCTTGTTCCTGCCTGGAATCGCATTGTTAAGGTGGGTATAACAAAAGGTAATACCATGAGACAACCACTTGGAAATAATCTGCACGACACTGTCCTTTTTTCTTACCTTTACAAGAAATGAAAAGATATCTTAAATCAGATAAAATCAGACTAAATTAGATCACAGTTCCTAAATGATTCTGTTCTGCTAAGATGGTATCCAAATTGTCTGTGGACAGCCAGAGTATGGATAATCCTTTCCTCCCTCATTTTTAAGCTCTACAAAGGAGACAGGAAGATGGATAACTTGGCTTAAAGTAGACTCAGGTAACCCTTTAGACCTAAATGAAGGATTATTTCTCAAGGAAACCTTATTTTTGTGGAAAATTAGATAAGGATGACCAGTCACATAAACTTGTTACTCATACTGTTCTTGCAAAGGTCTAAAGCAATCATTAACACTGTTTTCCACATTAAGAATCTTAAGTCAGCCAGATAAGCCAGTTAAAATGGAGCAAGAGTTAGCTTTTCCAACAGAAAATTATGATTCAAAGGCAGAACCACCTGTTTTCTAGGAGGCTTGGTACATAATACCACTTTCAAAGGCATTTTTAGAAAAAATGCAATGAACGTGAGGGATCCATGGACAGACATGTAGAAATATCTGACAAATGTACTTTGAGGAAGGAGTAAGACGGGACACAGGATAATAACTCTCTCAAATAAAGTAGAACCAGAGAAACACTAGTACTAAAAGGGTGCTGGCTCCTGTCTTAGCACCAGGTAGATTTTTTTTCCATTTGCTAATGTACAATTTTTCCTAGTACTATGCTTTCTTGCCCTCTTTAATACCTGCTGCACAACTATAAAAATAGCTACTCAAACTGTACTGAGATTCTACCATCCAGGCAGTTAGCTCAGTTGCTTGAGGTCAGGATGCATCAAATACCTCTCATTCTGTGTCAGTAGGTCTAGTCTGTGAAGAAGCTTGTGGCAACAGCCCATGACCATTTCCAAAAAAGGGAGAACTACGGTTGCTGGGCCAAAAGGTGCTCAAGACAATGAGTGAACCAATGAAGGCAAATGCTGAAACATTAGTTTGACCGTGTTTGCTATATTTTGCATAAAATAACGTAAAGATCTTTTAACTTTGTGGCCAAAACATGATTTATTGTTATTACAGTCACCACAATGATGTTTGGAAAGTCCTTTTGAATCTTCAGAATGACGTTGGATACTAGTGAAAAGGTTGGAAAAGCATACAAGAACATTCCTGTCCAAGAAAAAGAAAGTATTTATCTATCAAGCCTTCTCGCGGGTTGTCATAGAGTATAATTTTGCGAACTGATTATGAGTACAGGTGAAAATATCTGAGGTGCATTTTCCAGCTGGATCAGTTCCTAGAAGACCCTCAGATTCAATTTCCAGGCATGGGGGCCTGTCCTGGTATTGCTCAGCTTGTCTGGCACACAGTTTTTCTCTAACAGTATGCAAGATGCTTGCAGACTGAAAATGAGCTGAAAAGCTATATCCCAGGCTACCATGGCTTATCTGTTTGGAGGTAAGACCTAACCCCCATCTATGTACCACATCACCGTGACGTGGTGTGTAAAAACTTGTAATATTCCAAGATGAATAAGAGAACTGGTACCATTTATAAGTGCTGACATCTATTTTGCATTTGTGTGTTTTGGTCTGTCTTACGTGGTCCAAAGACTCTGCACTTTAATCCCCATAGATGCTGCCAAGCAAAGTCTGATGTTATCTGTTATAAGAGACTGTGTTGGGGCTGGAAGGGAAAATGGGGTCCTGGATTTTGACAGATATGGTTTCTCCACCAGAAAATCTCAAAACAGGAATGTGACATGTCAAGGGATGCTGCTGATGTGATCATACAAATTTTCAAGCACCTCTGGATTTTTTTTCATGTGGAGCCTTGACAGAGGAACTACGAGAATCAAATAAGCAAGGGGTCTGCAACCTGCAGTTCTGGAGCTGCATGTGGCTCTACTACCCCTCTGCAGTGGCTCCCTTGCAGCTTTGAAAAATAATGGCCACTCTACTGCACCCCACGCACACACAGTGATTGAGTGATGGACTTTAAATATTGTTCTTATAAACTTAGAAAATTGCTAGAATAATACAATTTCTATTGCCATACATTCCACACACACATGCAGAGTGATTGAGCAATCCCCTGGCGGCGGCAGCATTTCCTGAAAGATTTCCATATCTCTCAAAGTCTTACCACAAGAAAGCTGGACAGAGCCACAAATAAAGGGAAACAAAGGAACAAAAATAGGGATGGAATTTAAATATTGCTCTTAGAAACTTGCTAGAATAACATGGTTTCTGTTAACATCCATTTTCTACACACACACACACACACACACACACACACACACACACACACACACACACACACACACACACACACACACACACACACACACACACACACAGACATATGCACACTTACCTCTTAACTGTGCAGATTTTTGCAGACTGTCTGACTTTTGCCTTATATTTTTGGTCTGTTTCTCATAAAATTGCAGTTTTCTGGCAAATCATTGAGAGCTGAATTCAGAAAAAATAGACAGGCATGTGAGTTTCACACTTCATACCCTTCAGAAAAATAATGCTAACACAAAATCTGTTATTCTATCAACTTACTAAGTTTGTAAGAGCAATATTTAAAAAGTGTCCCTATTTCTGGGCCATTGTGCCCCATTATTTATGGCTTTGTCCAGATTTCTTGTTCTAACAGATGAACAGATATGGCGCACACACAAACATAGAGCGATCGAGCAATCCCAACAAAGAAACAAAAAGAGTGACAGATTTTAAATATTGCTCTTATAAACTTAGTTCTTTTATATTTAGTACAATAACTATACATAAAACTTTATATGTTGTGTTATCTTCATTTTAGGGGTCAAACAGGTTTTGTGGCTCCTGATGAATTTTATTTGGTGGGAGAGGGGCCAAAAAAGACACTTTTGATAGTAAAGGTTGAAAACCCCTGATCTAAGCCATGGGACCCACAATTCTGAGAAATTCCCTTGCTAAGACCATAGTCTAAGTGGAAAACATCAGGAAAAGATGTAGATACATACCTACTTTTCCAGTAGAAGATAAGCTCTTTGAACTGGGGTATCTAGGAGAAACTCCAAGAAAACAATCCTGTGAGAAAGGGTCAAACAAGACTTCTTATGTTCTCCTGGATCTCAGTCTGTGTAGAAGACCCCTCACCCAGGTGAGAGATTCCTGACACTTTGAAAAAGAATATACAAAGATAAGCAAGTTGGCTAAATAAGGAAAAATGTTAATACCTTGCAATCTGCAACAGGCATCACAGGAGCTAAACAATTTGTGGATATCCTTAGAGCAAAAGATAGATCAAAGAGTAAAGCAAAGAACCCATAGTGTGATCCAGACACAGAAACCTTTTGAACTTGGGCACTATAACAAACAGGTTTAGAAAGGAAAGCTACAGAACTGGTTTCCATGAAACTTCTTTCATTGATACCAGAAACATTTCAGAATAAAACATTTTTCCTAGTCGAGAAAGAGAGACTGCTTCTATCACTCCCTGAGACAGAAGATGCTGAAAGCGCAGCAGGGAAAAAAAGGAGTTTGGTCTGATGGATGAGAAGAAATCATTTTAAAAGGAGGGGGAGGCTTCCACTGCCATGTGTAACCTTCATGGATTATTTTCAAAAAATTATGTCTGAAACAATTTGCTGCCAAACAGAGAAATGGAGGTTTTAGACTTTCTGGAAAGATTATGGGTTTACCAGTGTGGGAGAAGTATGTGTTGTAGACACTCACTTAGACTTATTAGACTATCTTTTGCTCAGGGGAGGGGGTCTTCCTCTCTTTTGAAGCCTCCCTATTATTGCTTTTTAAACATTTGCTTATCAGCATCTTGTTGTGTTTACTTTGCTTTTTGAAAATAGTTGCAGGGATAAATGTTACACCTTTTGATAAACTTCTTAAAGGAAAATTCAGGAATTTCCTTGAATCACACTTTTTAATGACCTCTGCAGTAGATGGTACAAAAACTCTCTAATAGAAGATTCAAAATTTCAGCCTGAACATCCTTTTGAATGTTGTGAGTATGCAAACTCCTTCATGACAGCTCTAGTGGCAACAGTGATCAGCATAATCTAAGCACATTTTAAACAGTGGGAAGCCACTTAAGCCACAGACACAATTAAGTTACACAAAAGTATTTTTCTCAGAAGACGAAGCAGATTTCTGATATTCTCAAGAAGCAATCATAAACATTAACATATGACCTTGACAGTTGAAAATTCTAAAAAAAAAAGTGTTGCAGAAGAATACACTTTTCCACAAATCTATCAAAAGCCTTCCCATCCTTGACAGAATGACAGACTGGTACTCACTAGATGTTTACCAGTGGCTGGGCTTACTAGAGCAATAACTGCTGGGCCAGATCTGAGATTAGTGTGTAAAAATTTATAAGACTGCAGAAACTTTAAACTACCTATATGCCTTTTTGTGAACAAAAGATTGGCTGTCAGGCAAGTTATAGATTGTGATAAAACATCTGCTGCTGAAAGGACAGAAGAACTTGGAGTAGGTCTGAGAAAATCCAGTTGCAATAAAATCACAATACTTCTTTAAGGACTGTGTAATGTCACTGTGTTCACACTGAAACAACGGATTCATTCTGGAAACAGTGTCAGAAAAAGAGAATCCTTAAATGGGACTTGGCAGAAGTTATACTCTCCACAGAATCTGAATCAGAAACCTGTGGAAACAAAACAGAATGACCCAGTATAGCAATTTTATAATTCAAATTCATGAACCTTTTCAGAAAATAATGCCTTTTTCTCTCACCAGAAACAGATGAACTGGCAGGATCAACAGCCTGAACCATATATACCCTGAACAAAGTCCTATACATTACTCCTGTCCAAACTGAATGAGAAAGGAGAATAAAAAAATGTCTTACGTTTTTGCTTTTTTTCTAAGAATTTCTGAAAATGCAGACCCACTTTTGCCAGTAAAACAAACTCCCTAGGGATAAGCATAGCAGTCTGGCTACGCAGAGATTTATTCCCAGCCCCTTCTCACAAGGATGACAAAAAGGCTCTCTCTTGTTCAACAAAGCATTCCAACAGCCACACAGCATGTCTAACTCCTGCCTATGGCAACTACAGACTATACCAAACGGAGCTAAAGAAAACTATGAATGGTCTGAGGTGCCAGAAATGGCCACAGCAGAATCACCCTATCTTCAGGTGGAGCACTTTAACAGCTTTCTCTGGTGGCAAAGACAGTTTATTAATTTTCTTCTTTTTGTGGCTGTAAAAAGAAAGAACCAAGGAACTTTTTAGGTTGGTTCCACTGGTAAGCCAAAAACATGCTGATTCTCAGGGAAGTCTGGCAGCAGTAGTAAAAAAAAAAAAAAAAAAGTAACTTCTTTTACTTCAGGAAAAAAAAAAGTTTTAAGTTAGTTTAACAGCCTTTTTCCTTAAAAGTAAAAAAGTAACACTTCTGTTTAAAAGTAACTAAATGTTGCAAGACAGTCAACAAAAACACTTTTTCCTAACTTAAACGTATTTTCTCACAGAAAAACTTGAATTTCTGTCAGAAAAAAGTAAATGTGGACATTTTTCCCCTTGAAGGGAATTTATCAGCCCAGCAATGGAAAGCATTAGACACCCACAAGTAGTTCTTTTTGGCAACAGGAAAGCTCTGAAGAGCTTGGTATCCAAGCTTCTCTTTTTAGTCAGCTTACCTCGAACCAACAGTTTAGGCATGTGGAAGGTGCCCAGCAGCTTTGGAAGATGGCTGGCTGTTGTATCCTTAGCAGGCTATAACCAAAACAGATAAGGCTCCTGCAGAAGAAATCCTAGTGAAGAACATCCAGCAGAGACATATGAAGGTTCACAAAAATTCACAGATGGCAAAACAATTTCCCTGACTTACCACAATATACCTGCCACATGCTATCTATTGAAACCACCAGAAGTTCACTATACCAAGTGCAAAGATAGGCAACAATACATTTAAGCACTTCGTACAAATATACAGTAGAGACAACTCAAATGTAAGGTCCTGGGGACTTTTGGTTAAGTAGCAAGATGAGCAAGCCTACTTCTGAGAGCTGTGTGTTAGAAAAGGAAAAAGTCACTGCATAACCTATCTGGAAGACAGCAGATTTTCTGACTATTAATTCACAAATTATTTATGAGTATTTGGTGCAGAAGAAACTCAGAGCACATAAGAAACCAATGAAAAGACTTTTGGAATCATATGGAACATACTACAAAGTCACCTTCAAGTTATGATGTCATTGAACAAGGTCAGCTTCATTTTCAAGATATACCATTCAATGACTTGTGTATTTACAAGCCTAAGAGAAAGTGAGCAAAATCAGTTAGTAACCTATTATCAGTATAGAAATTACTAATATCAAATGTAAAACTTTTGGAGTATATGGATATTCATCTAAAAGCAGGATATTTACATGAAAGTTTAATCATGAATTCTGAATGAATTACAATTTCAGAGGTTAAAAATGAAGATATGGAACAACTGATGTAGTCTGAAACTCGTGAAAAATTTACAGTTCAAATTTATCGATATCAAAGACAGAATTACAAAGGAAACTATTACACAGGGTTATCCACCAGAAGGGTAGAAGCTTCAGGTAGCAAATACTCTGTAATAACTCTCTAAGATGAGCAGAGTGACTGTCCAGTGAAAGAATTACCAACAAGAAATCACAGAACATTGAGAGCTGCCAAAGAAAACAAAATAAATATGCGCCATAGCCAAGTGTTTTGCAAAACATGTCATGAAGGAATGATTGCTGGATTACTCTAGAAACCAAAGACACTTAGATATCAAGGGCAACAAAGACTTCTGTGAACTCATTACTCCCCTGAAACTCAAAAGAGAAGTTCATTTATACCAACATGGCTGCTTTGTAGGTCCACACTAATGATACAAATGCTGGTCGTTGGTGGTTTACAAATGCTGCAGAGACCAGTTGATGCCACCTTACTAATTCTGGAATTGGGGGATGAGCAGGGACAGCATTGAAAGTATATTGCCACAAATGAACAGCACAGGGTGCCAGCATTGCAAGTGGTTTGCAACTTGGTCGGTATGTTGCACATGAACAAAAGCACACATGCATCACCCCCAAGACAGCTACAATGGAATACACAGGTTTCCCAGGTGGTTGGGAAAGGACAGTATGCATGATTTACAGAAAGGTCAGCTCTCTAACATCCAACTCTTGCTTCCACAAGGGAATGAATGAGCTAGATAGTTCTCTTGTTCCACTGGGGGATGAAGTGAATAAGAATGAGTGCAAAACACAGAGCAGACAGGGAAGACCTGAGATTTTCTGCTATAACTGAGAAATTGGGAGGAAAAGACTGCACTGATCTTACAGAAGTACAGATAAGCAACTATACTGGCGTTCCATAGCAAGATCTACTGATTGAAAGGGCAAATCATGTGTATATTCCAAAAATGGGAATGAGAAAGTAAGCAAGACATATAATAATAAAGATGCAATTATACCACCACAGAAAGAGCTGCACCTAACAAAACTGAGGAAAAAGGGAAAAGTGTTAAAAATTGGGAACAGTATGTTTGTGAAAAAATTATCACTGCACATTAAGCAGAAAAGAAACAAGTTTATAACAGTAATTAAGGGAATGCTGGGAGGCAGGCGCGAGATTAAATAAATTGCATCTCCTGGGGGATCAAAGATATTTTTGATGGGGGGCGTGGCCAAGGATGAACACAGGATAGCAGCAGATTTCTTCTGCTCCACCAATTTCATTACACTGACAGGAATTCATTACTTAAATTAATTTTTGAAGTAATTTTCTTTCTAAATATGTTTGTTTTATATAGTTCTTGAACTATATCTAAAAAAGAAAGGAAATCTTAATATTCCTGTCAGAAATCACTTTGGAAATTTTCCTGTCAGTTTATCAGTCTGAAATGAGTTCCAGTAAGACAAATTCTCAAGTCTCCAGCATCAAGAAAGAACTTCAGTCTCTGATGATTATAATCCAGCAACTTACTGCTAAGATGGATAAAATGGATACTAAAATAGACACCTTCATAGAAAAAACTACAAAACAAATAGACTTGTTACATATAGACCTGCAACAACAGAAGATCCAGATGACAGGCATAGAAGAAGCTGTGAATGACATGGAAAATAGAATACAAGAAGAGGAAATCAACATTGAGTTTCTGCTGAAACAAAATACACATTTACAAACAAAGCTGGATGACCTGGAAAATAGATCTAGGCGCAATAACATTAGGATTTTTGGACTGCCAGAAAATATTGAAGGTAACAATATTACTTCTTTTTTAACAACATGGCTCCCTAAAACTTTAGATTTACCAGAAGCATTCTCTTTTGGTATCGAAAGAGCATATAGATCTATAGCTAATACTAACTCTAACAAAAATTATCCTAGATCAGTTATAGTTAGATTTCTATCATCTTTTGATAAAGAGATGGTTCCTAAATCTGCTTGGGCTAAAGCTCCTGTTAAGATTAATGAGACAACTGTGCGTTTTGACAATGACTATTCTTCCATGGTAATAGCTAAAAGAAAAGTTTTTCTGCCACTAATAAGGGAGCTTAAAAAAGCACAGTTTAAAACATACCTTCTGTTTCCTGCCAAGCTTAAAATCTTCCTTCCTGATGGTCCTAAACTTTTCAATGACTTAGACTCTGCTTTACTGTTTATCAAAAAAAATAAGATTTTGGAAAAAATAGAAGAAATGGAATGGGCTAGTCCTTCGTTAAAGAGACTGGCAACTGAAACTTCGTGGAAGACTTCAGAGAAGAAGAAGAGACTAAAAAACAAATGATTTGTACTATGTTTTTTTTTTCTCTCATCATTTTATTTTATTATTAATCTTTTTAAATATAGTTCCTGCATTTCCAAGAAGCAACAAAGATTTTGAAAAAGATTTAATCAAAGTTATTCTCTGTGTGCAAAGAAATGTTTTGTTTCATAAATAGTCAAAATATCTGGAGATTTAATGGCAAGTTGTGATTCAACTTGTTTCTCTTTCTGAAAAGAAGAAATAAGGTCAGTAATTTGATACATTTTTTTTTCTTTTTTTTTTTCTTCTTTTCTTTGTTTAAACAATGACATTCTATTTAGATTATGTAGTGGGTAAAGGGTGGGGGAGGGCAGGGAGAAGAGTAATGAAAATATGATTAATAGAATAATAACATATTTATTCCTTGTAAAAGTTTATATGTTCTTCAAATGCTATTCCTAATTATACTTTCTTGATTACACTGCTTATGCTTGTTTGTAAATAATCTGTCATGCTTTAACTAATAATAATTAGAACTAAATAATAGTAAATAATATGTTTTATTTTTAACTATTAATATAAACAGTAAGTAATATTCTATTGTATATACTTCTTATAGCTTTCTCTTACATTTTTTTTATTTCTGCCTTACACCCTTTTACTTTCTACTCTCTTGTTCTTTTCTTTATTAATATATAGAAATGCTTTTGATCATACAGACACAGTAAATAATAAGATTTGCATAGGAGTTGAGTTGGGACAAAAATGTTGAGTTTTGTTGCTTATTAATAATTTTGGGCTTGATTTCACTTACATAGAGTCTGTAATAATCTGTAGAATGCATTGTGAAGGTTTTGTCATGTTTAGATGCATTTACACTGCTAAATGAATGTTTGTCACTAGTTTTTAATAAGTTTCCCGCCAAAATGTTGAGAGACAATCTGGGATGTGGGCTGTCTCATGCACAGTGTCCATGAGCTACTTCAAAAGCTTCAACTCTCACAATTCTCACAGAGAAGCTGAAAGCAGCTAGTCTCACCTTTGACCTAGATACACAATGACACATCACAGATACAGGAATGACACTACCAGGAAATAGGAATAATACAAATGTGACTATGTGAAGGAAAATGAAGTTTTAACATCTAAATGTGAGTTATTTTATATAATTACTTAAATATCTATGTTATAATTCATAAAATATGTCCGTTATAATGAGTTTAAATGATACAGTTTCTTGTAGTAAGTAAATGTTTTATTTTAGAAGGCAAAGAAAATGAAACATTTATTCAAGTGTTTTTGAAAATCTACTTAACAGCAGATTAATAATGTGTTAAAAACCTATGTCCCAAACATATACATTACTATAACTCATCTAATTCATCTGATTGACAAGCATAAATAATTTTATAACTCTATACTGGAAGAAATTGTCATGTGATATATTTTAAAGCAGTAGTATAGCATGTTTGTAAAATCTGGTTACTAAAATGTGTTTGCTGTGCATTATTTTGTATAAAGCAGACAGATTTATTGAAGGGACAGCAAGTAAGATGGTGCTCAGTAAAGATACAACTCAGTGAGATCATATATATATATATATATATATATATATATATATATATATATATGTGTGTGTGTGTGTGTGTGTGTGTGTGTGTGTGTGTATGTGTGTGTGTGTGTGTATGTGTGTGTGTGTGTGTGTGTGTGTGTGTGTGTGTGTGTGTGTATGCATGTGTATGTATATATATATATATATATATATATATATATATGTATATGTGTATATGTGTATATGTGTGTGTATGTGTGTATGTATATATATATATATGTGTGTGTGTGTGTGTGTGTGTATGTGTACATGTACATGTGTGTGTGTATATATATATATATATATATATATATATATATATATATATATATATGTGTGTGTGTGTGTATGTGTGTGTGTGTGTATAAATATATATATATATATATATATATATATATATGTGTGTGTGTGTGTGTGTGTGTGTGTGTGTGTGTGTGTATGTATATAAGTGTTTCTGAGAATCTGCTTAACTATGAAGTATGATTTATAACAATTTCTATGAATACAATATTTTATTCTATTGGCAATAATGAGTTTGAGTAAATGCTCATATACAAGCAATTCAAGGTTTTTTTTGGAAGCTGTTAACTGTATTTACATGACAGAAAATAGATGCATACTAATATATGTAATGTCTGAATCATATTAGCCAAAGTTTAAGATTTAAATGAATGTTAGAACTTATTTTTCTCTCCTCTTGATTTCTAACATCAAGATTATTTGAATGCTAGTTGAATACAAGTGTTTTATATTACAGGGATGTATATAGTAGTATGAACAGTTTTTTTTTAAAAAAAAAGGTTTACTTTAGTTTATATGATGCTGTTTTACCAAATGTGTAGTATTGTCTTGCTAGATAATTGAATTGAAAACTGTTAACTTCAGTTAAATATAACTAGTATTAAATTGATAAGGTGGTAGCTGAGGTACTGCTGCTTAGGGTAGGGGGTTAACTTGAGTGGTAAATACTACTCTAAGTTGGAGTTTATAACTCCAGGCTGGATGCAAGGTTTAATCCTTACATTATTTTCACTTGTTCATTGTTATTTGTATATAGTTTTGACATCCACAATATATTTTGTACATTCATTGTCACTACAAACAAAATTGAATCCTATACGAAATCCCATAAGAGATTCAATAAATACAGCTATATTTAAAGGTACACCTAAAGGAGGAGATGTAACATTACTTATCTTGTTATTTTGATCATAAGATTCTTAAGTTTTAAAAATGCCAAATGACATCTTTAAAAGGAATTTCTTTAAACATTAATGGATTGAATAATCCATGTAAAAGGGCAAGCCTAATAAGATGCATTAATTTACATAAGGCCAACTTCGTCTTCCTACAAGAAACCCATCTCTTGAAAAAAGATATTGATAAGCTAGCCACAAACAAATATACAGTATTGGTTAGTTCAGAGCACACTCAGAAAAAAAGAGGAGTGGCTATTTTATGGAATAAAAGTATGCCCATTCCTAAAACCATTAAGTCTTATCAGGATGACAAAGGAATGTTTTGTATGGTTACAATACAAATTAATGGGAAGACTTACACTTTAATTAAAGTATATTGGATACCTGGAATTGGTATTAATACAGTGAAACATCATCTTGATAAGATCATATCATTCTCTATAGGAGATATTATTTTAGCTGGTGATTTTAATTGTATACTACATGAAAGTGATACTACCACTATACGGAAAAGAAGAATTACATCTAATGCAAAACATTTAAATGATTTTGCTAATTCTTATCATTTGAATGATATTAATAATCAGATAGATTCAAAATCATTACCATACACCTTTTTTCTAACAGATACAAAACTTATTCAAAAATAGATAGGGTCTTTATTTCTAACCAGATGGTAACAGATTTAATTAATTCCAAAATCATTTCATGTCCTATATCTGATCATAATTCAATTGTTTTTGAATTCATGATAAAAAATACTCATAATGTTCAGATCAAAAGGATACCGGCATACTTAACTCAACTAAAAGACTATAAAGAATATATACTTTCAGAAATAAAACATTTTTTAGACATAAATAATACTCCTGAAGTCTCCATTGTTTATGTTTGGGATGCCTTAAAATCATATCTATATGGACAAAGTATCAGATGGTATAATAATAAAAGGAAATCTTGGGATAAGGGAATTGTTAGATATTCAAAGTAAATTAGACTCTTCTAAACATAATAATAAAGAAAATATTATGGACAAGAAAGTTATTGAAGAAATAAACAAACTAAATGAGAAATGCAAAGAAATTTTAACTCATAAAGTTAAAATAACTTTAGAGAAATACAAGTTTTTGTCTTATTCAATAAGCCCCAAATACTTACATAGACTTAAAAATAAAACAAAAAGGTTGAATAAACAAAACCATATCAAAGAAATCTTTTCTCTAAGGAAAAAGAAGAATGTTTCTAGTATACCAGAAATACTAGATGAATTTAGAAATCACTTTCACAAAATTAACCATAATAATATTAACATGGAACCTAAAGATAAAATAAAGGAGTTTATAACCACAAATATGAACAAAAAGCTTAATAAACAACAGATTAAACTATTGGACAAGAGTATTTCATATACAGAAGTTATTACACAAATAAATAAGCTTAAATCAAACAAAGCACCAGGTAATGATGGTATTATACCAGAGATATATAAAATCCTTTCTAAAAATACATATTCATTAATACATAAGGTTTTTATTTTGGCCCAAACTGAGTTAATAACCCCCCCCCATCTTGGCAATATACATTTATTTCGCCAATTTTAAAACCTAATAAAGATCCAACTAGATGTTCTTCATATCGGCCCATCTCATTACTTAATGTTGATTATAAAATGTTTATGAGTATCTTTGCTGATAGATTGAAGACAATCATTCCGGCATTATAGATATAGATCAGACAGGCTTCATTGTAAATAGAAATACTTTTGATAATATAAGAAGAACTTTAACATTAATAGATTTTGCAAATAGGAAAAAGAAAGATTTAACACTTATTAGTCTTGATATAAGTTCAGCATTTGATTCAATAAGTTGGGACTATCTGTTTACCTTAATGAAGTGCACAAACTTCTCAGATACATTTGTAAATCTAATTGAACATTTATACAAAGGAACGTTGGCTTATATTAAGGTAGGAACATATGTTTCACAAAAAATACCCATTCTTAAAGGTACAAAACAAGGATGTCCACTTTTCTCCACTATTATTCACTTTAGTAATGGAGCCTTGGGCTAATTTGATCAGAAACAGTACTGACATAGAGGGTTTTGAAATAGATGAAAATACAACATCCAAAATTCAACTTTTTGCAGATGATGTTGTAATTACATCAGCAGGATCTAATTCTTCTATACAGTCTCTATTTGATAACATGATGAATTTTAAAAGTATTTCTGGTCTAATATTCAATGAAGAAAAAACTAAAATACTACCTATATATACACGAGAAAATATTCTCATTAGTGATTTTACTAAATATGTACCCAATTCAGGTCAGATAACTTATTTAGGTATAATACTATCTAAAGATATTAAATCTATTATATATAATAATTATAATACCTGTTTTCTTAATATACAAAATCTTTTAATACCCGGAATAATATGTTTTTTACTATGGAGGAGAGACTTACAATTATTAAAATGATAATATTCCCCAAGATTGTATACTTAATACAATCAATAATACTTCCACCTACAAAATAATTATCAAGAAACTGAACACACTAATGTTAAATTTCTTATGGGCACCTAATAGACCTAGGATTGCATTAAAGAAACATACTAATAGCTGGTCTCAAGGGGTATTTCTTTTCCAGACTTTAATTTATATACTATCTCTTCTATTGTAAAAGTTATTACTTTATTAATAGATCAGTCATATGTCACAAAATGGAAAGATTATTGGGAGCTAATTAGTATGCACTTCATGAAAATCTCCTTAACACACAAAAATATGATTGTAAATAACTCCATGTTATGGTTACTAAAGGAATTTTGTACTTCACCTATTACACCTAAACATATGGTTTGTTACCCATTAAATATTATTATTAGTTATCGTAACTTTATATTCATGCACCCTAAGTATAGGGAATGGAATTTTATTGTATTTCCTATAATGTATACTCAGGGTATGCTTTTGTCATCTACTTCTGAAGGAACTCATTTAGCTATAGATAATGATCTAAAGTACTGGTATCAGTTGATATCTGATAATAAAGTTAAAAATCTAGATTTCTTAAAACAAGAATTTGATCTAAGAGAAACTTGCTGGTTAGAGGTTCAGACCTTTAGACAACATCTCATTAATAAAATAGATTTAATGTCTATAACTGTTAAAGAATCTATTCCAACACTGATTGATTACTTGATATTAAATTTACAACATAAAGTTTCTGATAAAGGTAAACTTTCATACATACATAAAGTTATCAGACAAGAAACTTTTTACAGTGTAGATTCATACTGGAATTATTTCACTTCTATTAATGGGGACCCACCAAATCAACAAGATAAACAATATATATTGGAATCTGCTTATAGAACTACGCCTTCCATTGTCTGGAGACTTTATACATGGAAATTTTACATAGATCTTTTATACACCTTTGATGATGAATAAAATAAATAATAAAGATAATCTATGTAAGAGATGTAATGTAGAAATTAATGCTGACTGGGCTCATATGTTTTATGACTGTATAAAATTGAAAGAATACTGGAAGTCAATTAATGAATTTTTGCAGGCTCTTTTACAGATAATTTCATTATTTCTAAATCTCTTATATTATTCAACACACCTGTACCTCAAAGTGTTAAAAAGGTTAAGCTTCCCTTGTTATGGTCTATTCTAGCAGTGGCTAGGAAAATAATAACTAGAAATTGGATTTCAGATACACCTACTTCGCTCAATGAATTTAAAAATGTTATGAATATAGTGTGCCATATGGAAATAAACACAATTAGGACTAGAACAAATAGAAAAACATCTTATTTTATTGTATGGGATAATTTACAAAATTTGTTAAAAAAATTTAATTTCAATAGCATGGTATTTTAGTTTAATTAATTGATCTGATTGTAGTGGATGTCTTTGTAAATACTTTAGTTGTTTTGTTGAATATTATAATAATACCTATTTTTAATTACTTGTATAAAATTGTTATGATATTTCTCTTATATGTTAAAACAATAAACCTGTTTTGAAAAAAAAAAAAGATATTTTTGATGCAGATCAAGCTATGGCGGAAAAAAAAGTTTATTCAACAGAGAGAGCCAAAAAGCAGAATGGAATTCTGCTTCTTAGTCTTCTGACAGTGAAAGTACCCATACTGAGACTTTACAAATAAAACATATATAGTGTTCTAAAGGAAAATGCTTGACAGACGTATAAAAAAGCACAGGGGTTGACTAGAAGAATAAGCAGTACCCTTGACTTGAACCAGAGACTGCTGCTGGGAGACTGAAATGATCATGAAGACCAGCAACACTAAAATTAATGAATAAATGACTGACAAAGCATCAATCCCACTGGATAAAGGACTAGGCATGTGAAATGTAGCTTTGCATGAAAAGTGGCCAAGAAATACTAGATTGTTGCTGACTATATTAAAGACACTGACATTAATGGAGTAGCAACCAAGTAAACCAGTTTTTGTTCTTATTAATATTTGCATAAAGAATTCATGAAGTACATTGCAGGTTATTTTGTAAAGCAGTTTTGGATAATGTGCAGTCAGGGTTTTTTAAATGTGAGGCACTAGAGGAGTCTTACTGGTAACTGCTGAATATGTTAAAAGAAGTTACAGCAAGCAAGTACGTTTTCTTAGTTGTAAGACACAGTCTTTACACTAACAAGACAAGCACAGCTGGACTGAAGCAAGTAAAAGTTAATGTAATGTGATCTTGGGCTGCTGGGTGGGGTGGAGAGAAAAAGTGCACTGATTATATTATGTGTAGAATTGAGATCATAATTTCCCATTTTTACAGGGGTGGATGAACAAATTCATTACTTTGGGATGGAACATTTAGACAAAATTATGAAAGGCATGGAAAAAGAGAGTATTGCACCTGAAAAGTTATTGGCTACTTTTTCTAATAGTAAACACTGTCAGTGGGTAACAAAGTCCACAGTTGCTATGGGAACTCTGAACAATGTATGTGGAGTGAAATTTACAACATTCTTTCTTTCATCTACAAAGTTATAAGATTTTTCCCTCTCTCACTGCAAACTGCTTTTATTTGAGATGGGATGTCTGCAGGTGCAAGAAATTAATCCTGAGAGCTCTGAGCACTCTTTGCTGACAGGAATGTAAGTTATATATTTAAATAACTTTTAAAAGTACAGTGGCAAGCAACTCAGTTAAAAAAATATAAATGAAATTTGATATTGGAAAGTGAATAAGTTATAAAAGTATTTTCCTCCCCAGCAGGCACAATATTTAAAATGCAATTAATATAACAGGACACAATTTAGTTAATTTATTTGAAAGCAACCAGTATACATTCTAAGAGCTAAAAACTGATGTTTACTAAAAGCATATATACAGTTTTTTTCATCTCTTGGAGGGGAACACATACAAGAAAAGAACAGATAGCAATCCATGTAAGTGGGATTACAAGATGTAGCACGGGTATAACCTTAATTTTAGCTTAGGTAATGCATGTGGGTGCAGCCATCCATTTGGAGCAATTGCGCCTACCCAGAGGGGTAAATTTCACTTGCTGAAAATGTACACAGTTGTGAGTGTATGTTCTAAGTTAATAGGGGATTGGGAGTTCTGAAAATATATTAGATTTTTGTATGAAAGTTTTCATTGAAGCAAAAAGTCTGCAAAAAATGTGATACGGGTTCCAATAAAGAGAAGTAATTGCACAGGATATCAGCCTGCAAAACACTGGCATAAGTTAAAAGATGGAACTATACACTCAAAAGAACTGTCATGTATAACAGGTGAGATGTACAGCTTTTTATCATATAATGGCTATTCTGCCCATATCATGGAATGTAAATGGCTTTACAGGAATAGACAAAAACGCTAGGATAATTGTATTACATTAAAAATATGGGGTGCAAACAGCAATGTTGCAGGAGAAGTATTTGGTAGAGATAAGTACATGAATTTGACAAAGAAAGGATTTCCAAATGGACAACCAGCAGAATGGCATGGAAAAAGAAAAAAATGGGGGTGATTATAGTGACTGCCAGAGGGGCTTCAGTAGTGACAGAAGAGAAAAAAAATAATAATGGTACATGTTTGATAGTAAGGGACTATTGGCAAGGAAGACAATTACACTGTCATGCACTTACATTCCACCAAAAACTGCTACTACAGAGCTTAAGAAAATTTGGGGAGAACTAATCTGCTTTCAGCAAGGAACATTGTTTATGAGTGGGGACTAGAATTTTATTCACAATGATCAGGATGCATCAGTGAGACATAGAATGGGACATATAATAAAAGAAAGTAGATTTCTGAAGGAAAATAAGACATTATTTGGTATGGAAAATGTGATTTGAGTAGTAGGAACTCAAAGAATTTACACACTAACCTCCAAGGTAAAATAACTAGGCTAGACTGGCAAAAGTTATGTATTTACCATAATGATACATAGTACAGCAGAGTAAAAACTTACTGTAACAGTTGATGTCTTACTGATCACTGTAGTGGTATTCATAACAAATCGGTTTTCATCCACAGACATCCAGCTGGGGTACCAAAGCTTTACCTTCTCGAAAGTGTATGTCTGACATGTGACATCAGCTCATGTATTGGGTGTATAAAGGCAGACATACACGAGTTCCTCAGACAATCTCCAGCCAGCAGCCTGCAGACAACTGACAGAGGAAACTGGTCAGCTAGGACGAGAGCAGCTCGAACAGGCAAGGAAACTCTCTTAAGAGAAGGACATTATGTATAAATACGTTGGCAAGTGAAGACAGGGGAAGGAATACTGCAACAGTGATCAATAGAATATCTGCTGTTAGTTAATTGGTCAGTTTTTCTGATCGTCTTTCTTTTGTCCAAGTAGAACCTCAGCTGTCTGTGAATGTCTAGAGCATGTAAGATCCCCCCCATTGTGAGGGCTGCAAAACAAAGCAGGCATGTGGATGGCCTGACTGAGGGACAGCTCAATCATTACTTTAGACATGAAAATAGAACTGGCCCTAAGAGTTAACCCATCCCTGTGGAAAAACAGAAAGGGAGGAATAGCCATGAGTGATTTAAGTTCAGACACTATGCACGTAGAAGTTAGAGCCAATACAAAGACAGTTTTCCACGTGTAGAATTCTTAGGATGGCAGTTGTTGCTGGCTCAAAAGGAGGCAAAGCAAGCTTTTCCAGCACAAAGTTACAATCCCATGGGGAGTAACTGGTTCTCTCAAAGCATAAGGTGCAAGAATCCTTTCAGAACAGTACATCTGTCCTGGACATAACAGAGGATCAAAAGGCAAACAGGCATGGATGGCTGACAAATGGGATTTAATGGATGGGCAGGCCAAACCAGAATGTAGAAGTTCACAGAGATACTGAAGTACAGCAGGGAATTCTGATTAGAGTGGCTCCTGCCTGTTTTTGACAACAAACAGGAAAATCTTTTCCAGTTGGCTGTGTATGACTTTCTGGAAGTAGGTCTCCTGGCTTCTAGTAATATCTGCACCACTTCATGTGAGAATAGGTATCTTTTAGGGATTAGAACTCTTATCATCCACAGAACGAGACTGAGAGAGGGTAGGTTTGGATGTAAAAGCAGACCCTTCTGTTGAATCATTAGGTCTGGAAGTATCAGAATTTTCCAGCAGTTTCCCCTGGACAGGTGGAGTAAGATCAGACGCCAATGCTGTCTTGACCAGAAAAGGGCCAGGAGCAAAAGTTTTGGAGTGTCCTTTTGTATTTTTTGCAAAACCCTGCCTGTCAACTGAAAGGAGAATGCATCTGTCATCCTGTCAAGGGAAATGGAGTCTAGTAAAGAAAAGAATAGCTGGTGATGTTCTAGAGCTGCAGGGAGGTCTATTTGTTGGGTGTCTCAGAGGTGCATGATTGTTTTGAAGACCTGTCTGTGCAGGGTCCATTCATGGGGGACCTTGACGTCCCTGTTTAAAAAAGTCTGTCAACACACTTGTTTGAGAGGGAATGCATACTGCTATTGAAGTCATGTTAAACTGAGCGGCCAGTTGCCAAGCCCCTTGTGCAAACCTGCACAAGCGGTAGGGCCTTGTACCTCCTTGCCTGTTTATATACCACATCATTGTGGTGAGGTCACTGTATACCAAAACTGTGCCTGGTTACCACAGGTGTGAAAAAGTCTGCATAGCTTGCAGAACTCCCATTTCTTTCAGTTTGACATGTTCCTTCAGGAAAGGAGAGGGACATTTTCCCCTGTACTTTGTAGGATCCTGTCCAGGTCCTCCCTAAGCTCTATCTGAGACATCTGTTTGAAGGACTTGGTTGTGAGGAACTGGGGTGAAAGGAAGACCCAAGTGAGAGTGACCTGTCTCTCTCACCAGAGAAGCTCCTTCCTGATACAGGGCAGCAGAGGGATATGGGTATCCAAGGGGTGTGAGTGCTGGGATCACACTGATTTCACTTACCACTGAATTTTCCTCATCTGTAGTCTGACCAGGGGAAGCAATGGAACTGAAGTAGCCATAAAACCCAGAGCCCTGAGGATCTCCCTTGCAGTGCAGCGAGTCAATGAATAAATGGTTTGGAATAAGCTTACAAGACTGACGAATTTTTCTTGAGGAAGAAAGGCCTGCATTCTGCTTGTATTTAGTCTGCAAACCAGGAAGACTCTGCCCTGAGTGGGAGTGAGATGAGACTTTTTGAAATTGATAATAAATTCCAGTATGGCTAGGAGACATTCTGTAATGTAAATTTTCGAGGAGGGTGTCTGTGGATAGAGCCTGAATCAAGAGGTTGTCCAGGTGCAGGAAAATCTGAATTCCGTAAGTGCAGCAGAAACCCACCATTGGGGCTAGACACTTTGTGAAAACTACTAGTGCTTTAGAAAGACAAAAGAGCAAAGAAGCAAACTGAAAATGTAGAGAGCCAGAGAAAAACCTGAGGAATGTCCTGCAAGAATGACAAATGGGGGTGTGAACATAGGCATTTTTGAGATCTAGGGATACCAGAAAAGCCTGAGGAAGAATGAAAACAGGAGGATGTGGAGAGAGAACATTTTGAAAGCAGGTATCTTCAGGAATGTAAGCAGGGAGAGATCTAGGATGGACCTCCATTTTCCTTCCTTCCTTCCTTGTTACTAGAAAAATTCTTGAATAAAAATATTTTCCTATGAAGAGCAAAGGTACTTTTTCTATGGTGCCCTGGACTAGTAAGTCCTGAATAATGGGACCAAGCAAAGGAAGCTGGTTGAGTGGTGAAAGCGGAAATCCTCCTAGAGAGGGGATGCTTTTCCATGACATGGCATAGCCTTCTCTGATAAAAGTCAGAACCCATTTGTCTGTAGTTATTGCTTCTCAGAAGGTGACAGAGCATGAGAGTTTATTTGATAGACAAAGGGACAGAGGGAAGGGTAGAGGTTGAGTTGAAGTGTGCGTTTCCAAAGGGAGGCCTCCCTGAAGAGGATTCCATCTGTGATTTGCCTGAAAATCATTTTCTTGGTGTTTTTCTTTGCATGCAAGAGGATCTAGGGTCTCTCTTAGCAAAGGAATTAGATTTGGCTGAATAATTTCTATGGCACCTTGGGACTGTAGAGAGAAGAATCTGTTTGTGCCTTTTTTTCTATGGTTTTGAAAAGACTGGCAGCCTGTGGTCCAAAACAGGGGTCCTTTGTCCAAAGGAGACTGTAATATTTTAGATCTGAAGTCTTCAGGAATGGACTGACACCACTTTCATTAATATCATCTGATCACTGAGCCTGTGGTAGCAGCTCTGGACATAACATCCACAACATCATAGCCACATTTGATGCTGTGCCTGGCTATTTGCGAATATTTGGACAAAGGGGCCCACATTTGCTGTTTAGAATCTGCAGTTTGGGGCTCTGTCATGACCTTATACAGAGACTGTTGCACAAAGAGCACGTATTTAGTCATTTCTGTCTGGTAGTTAACTCAAAGCTAAAGTGGAAGAGGTGTAGACTTTTTGCCCTACCTATATATGGCCCTGCTATCCTCGTCTGTGGAAGGGCATTAACACTGTATAACAGCTTAGATGGTTTATCCAAGGTGAGAGAAACTGCAGCAAGGTCAGCCACAGGATTTTTATATAAGTATTTTCACTCATCAGGAACCTTATAAAATCTACCTAGTCCCTTAGGAGCTGGAGGCTGAGAATCGCATTGAAGTACAGTGAAAGGTGCCCCCATATGCCTCCAGGACTTGGGGGACTGGGGAAGGAGCCGGTATGCCCATTTCCAGGAGGCTATAGCATATCTTTTATACATCTGAGACTTGCTTTGACTGCCATTCAAAGTGTCTCATCTTGTTCTGAATTGTTTCTCCAAAGGAAACTTCTTCCAAGGGAGAATCAGGAGAAAGGGAATTTTGCTCGTCTGGAGAGTTGTTCTGGAGAGTGCTGCTGTGAAGAGAAATCTAGTGAATAATCAGAGTATATCTCTGGTTCCCTCTCAGAGGAGGAGGAAGAGTCTAAAGAGTGCTTTTGTGGTGTGGCTTGAGTTAGCTGGGTGCTTTTGTGGTGTGGCTTGAGTTAGCCAAGTCACAAAAGTGGGGGGGGGGGCTTCAGGGCCATGACGGCTTTAAATAAGCCCAGAGAGAAATCAATCCATTACTTTTCTCTAGAAGTTGTAGAGGACGCTTAGTTTTCTTTTTTTTTTTTCTTTGTGGGTGTGACATTCACCTGTATGAGTGAAAGAGGTTTGGAGCCTTGGCAGATTTCAATCAGTGTACCAGAGACATCTTTCCATACAAGGATCTGAGGGATTCTGTGTGGGCCCTCAAATAATAAGCCACAGTTCATCTGAGGTACTCACAGTCTTAAGGCTTCAGGGGCCATATACTGGCCTCTGACAAGGTCATGGTAGCAGGAACCTGAGAAGTAATCTGACATGCTGAGGGTTTGACCACCTTAATGGGTATGTGTGACTCAGATGTTGAACTGTGAATTGCCTCGGGGTCACGAGTTTCTTCCTAGGAAGAAGGGTGACATCGTACACATAGTCGTGTCCTGGGCCTAGGCAAAAAAAAAAAAAAAAAAAAAAAAAGCATTTAGTTTTCATGTCCTTATACATAATCTGTCTACTGCACTCGTATTTACCCCTCTTGACATCTAACAAATTTTAAACACAATTTAAGAAATAAGAAAGGGAAGTTCCCCCAATACAGCACTTATCTGACAATGAACAAGGCAAAGCAATGGTACCAATGACACTGGATCTGTCTGATGGACACACGACCTGCGTTCTGGCTGGTGGCAAGATAGTATGAGGAACTCCTGTTTAAAACCAAGCAGAAGTATCGCCAAGGATGTTAACTTTTATTTTACCTCTCCAGTCTGCTCTTTGCCAATACTTCTGTTCAGTTTTTTTTTTTTTTTTTTACACTATAAGCTTGGTGTTTTTTATATTTGGAACTCCTGTGTATGTCCTCCTTTATACCCCAATATACATGAGCTGAGACCATGTGTCAGACATACATACATAGGAAGGTTAAGCTTTGGTACCCACCAGCTGGACATCAACGGATGAAAATCCATATGTTACTAAAACTACAACAGTGAATTCAGTCAGGACATCCCTCATTTTTGTCCGAGTTAACCTTTGGGCTGCTGGATCTAATCTGATCAGTCTTCGGCACCTTCTTCTACAGCTTTGGATCCAAAGCTCTGACTCCTCCCCTACCCATAACTACCTTCTCTCCATTAACTAAGAACGAGTTTTCTAAATTACACTTAGAAAACAACTGATTACCTCGTACTACTGAAGCAACCTTTAGGTGTCACAAGTGGACAACACGGTAACACTAAAGTACTGTATAAAAGGAAAAAAAATTTAAAAGACAGTGTCTTAGGTGAGGTCTGCCCAGTCACCAAAAGCGGTCAGTAACAACACTGGAAAAGGGGAGGAAAAAGGAATATTAAACAGTATGAAAATGAAACAAGGCTGTATCACTACGGTAAGTACATAACTTTCTCATCAGATGTGGTCTTTTTTCATCTGATTCAACCCTTGTGACAGAATCTTAATATGCAAAAAGCACCCATGTGGCTTCAAGAAATGACTATTCTTGCAAATAGTGGAACTGAAGGAGTAATGTGCTGTGGACTGCATTATCTACTTTGCAATGAGACACAAAGGTCTGAACTGTAGAACAAGTTGCTACTGCACAAATGTCATCAATGGGAATTCTCTTCATGAATGCCATAAAAGTAGCAAATTTTCTTGTGGAATAGGTTTTTTGGTTTTGTATGTAGGAGAAAACCCTGGTAATTATGAACAATTTCACTTTGGAGAAAGATACGAACAGTTGATCTGACTTTGATATCCTTGGTTTGATGTAGAGAGACTCTGAACGGTCTGTGAAAATCTACTGTGTGCAGGATGTATTCTCCTTTGTTAGGAAACCTTGGAAAAAAGACTGGCAAATTGACTGTTTCAAATTTACTTTGAATGTCATCTCTGGGAGGCAAGAAGAATTGATTCTCACGGTTACTCTGTCTTTATGAGAAACAAGATATAGTTGTTTACAAGGTAATGCTTGTAATTCAGAAATCCATCTAGAGGATGTAACTGCAACAAGAAAATTTATATTCCATGAAAGAAGCTCAAGCTCTACTGAAGCTGCTGGTTTGAAGGGTTTTTGGGTTAAGGTTTGAAGCATAATAGTAATGCCTCATGGAGGAATCAGATACCCGATTGTGGTCTGAGTAAGAAACCAACCTTGAAGAAGACTGAATATTTTAAAAGAAGCTACAGAGATTTCATTATACCCTACAAGATCACTGGATGTGGCAGCCATTTGTACCTTGATAGTAGAGAAACTTGACACTTTCTGAAAAAAAGTACTGACAGGAAATCTAAAACTGATGGAAGTGGAGTAGAAAAGAGATCAACTCCTTTTGAAGGAGCCCCAATAGATCTTTTATCCATTTGCTTTGACAAATCTTTCTGGTATCCTGTTTTTAAGATGCAGAAATAATGTGGACTACTGAACAGGAAAACATGGCATTTCTGACTACTGTCAGAATTGGAGAAACCACACAACCAACCTTAGGGCTTTTAGATCTAGTAGATGCAGGCTAGGTGAGTGACTCAGGATATCTGGATTAGAATCTAACAGTCAAGGCAGGTGTATCAAATGAGGAAAAAGGAAGGGGAACCAAACCTGCCAGGGCCAAAATGGAGCAATGAGGATCACTCTGGTCTTGAACCTTCTTGCTTTCTGAATGAAATTTGTCAAAAGTGGAATCGGGGAAAAACAACGGAGACCCGAGGGCCAGTTGTGAACTACAGTATCCCTCTGTGACTGTCCCTGTCCAGGGAATAGATATACCTGTTGCTCAGGCTGCTGCAGACAGCTTGACCTACTACCAGCTGTGATATTGAGAAAAGATAAGTGTTTATTCTCATTTTTTGTCTGCTTTTTGATTTAATATCTCTGTAATCTGTACAACTGTACTTCTTGTGTATTATAGCTGTATATTCTCTTAGTGTTGCCCTCAGTTGTAGTGAAATCCTTTGTCTGGAGGCCTCGTCTGTTTTCTTAGTGGCAGTAAGTTTTCAGAACTAGTTTAATCCGGTCAAAATATTCCTGCATCTGTATTGTTTGGTTTCTGTCTTGTGTTTTAAATCAGGCTGCTGCAGAGAGTTTGACGTACTGCCAGCTGTGATATTGAGAAAAGATGCGTTTATTCTCATTTTTTGTCTGCATTTTGATTTAATATCGCTGTAATCTGTACAACTGTACTTAATTCTTCTTCTTGTTTGTCCCTCTTCTTGTTTTGGTGTTAGTGTTGGTGGCTCTGGAACTGCCCGCCCCTCCTGTTAAGTCTCTATTTGAACACTCCTCCTGAGTCCATCTCATTTGCTCACTTAACCGAATACAGTGAGATCATATTCTGAGTCTAGTGTTCACGCTACATAATACAGAGAGAAGATTTGAGAAGACCACACCACTTAGGTTCTTCCTTCATCTCTCCTTGTACTTCACTAACAAAATCATCTGCTTTTACTGTATTTGTGTTTCCACCTTCTTTATTTTGCTTTTGACTCTTCTGAAAAGTACTCAATTTTATTTATTCTGCTGCACTGATTGCTGCTTGGTAGTACCCTGATTAAATTGTAACTGTTACTCTAAGTCTTTTGGTTTAAGCACTTGGGCTTCATACCGGTTGTTTCACATTAAGGTGGTTTGTGGTCTGCATTGTTGTGGCAGGACAGGTAGCATATATATCCTTCTAAGCTGAGAATTGCTGATTGAAAGCTCAGTGTCTGCTATTCTAAAAGTGTATTAGTTCTGGTTTAAGCACTTGGGCTTCAGGCCAGTTATTCTACATTAAGATGGTTTGTGGTCTGCACTCTTGTGGGAGGAGAGGCTGGATTCTGCCCTTCTGAGCTGGGAATTTCTGGTCACAGGCTTATTGTGCCTGCTTATTCGAACTGTTTCTTTCTGAAACTGGTGCGCCTTGTTGTTGTAGCATAGGAACAGATTCAGGCCTGCTGAATTCAGCTTTGTTTGTATAACTTGAGCACTGACCCAGGCCATCTTTTTTGGAGAAGGTTCCCCTGCACCGTAGTAGTGGTAGTGTGCAGTCAGATCTTGTCTGATTGAAGACTGCTGGAACAGGGCTCAGTTTTGATTTTTTTTTTCTGGTTAACTGGGTAACTTGTTTAAATCAGATTGTTCATTTTCTATTGTTTTATATATATATATATATATATATATATATATATATATATATATATATATATATGAATTGCACTTTATTCATCTGCTTTTACTGTATTTGTGTTTCTTCCTACTTCATTACTAGGGACATTGACTACAACTCTGAACTGAGATATATAACAATAAGCATCTTTTTATGCGTATTTAAAGTGTTTTTTGATTGTATCTGCTTGATTTTCTAAAAAAAAATCTGTTCTTGTTTCCCACCTTTCTAGGCTAGTACAGTCCAGTTTTCAGGTTAGTGCTGAATTCAGGGCTGTCTTACAGATCTCTGTGTTTGCCCATATCTTACCTGGATAGAAGGAAGTTTCTCTGTTCACCTGTCAGACAGGGGAGCTTTGAACAGCCTACCTGTCTCTGGAGGAGTGGTTTCAGGTCAGAAAGTAGTAGTTTATTGGCCATTTTCGGGTAATTTCTATCTCATTCATTTCCCTGCTATAAAAACCGCATTTGCCCAGTTTTGCGTGCTGGGCAGCGTTGGTTAGATAGGGTATAACTATTCCCGGCTCCACAAAATCTCCTCTTCAATTTTTCCCTTGGAACTAGACAAACTTTCAACTTAAGCACACAAGCCATTCATTTCTCAGCCCAGCACTTGCTCAAAACTCATAGCAAGCACTTATAAACCCTAGCACTACAGAAGGACAAGGCTCTCTATTAGACCTTACCAGTCATTCAGTAAAACAGTTTACTGCACCTATCCAGGCATGTCCAAAGGGCAGTTTCAGGTGTACTCTCAAGTCCAACTGGTGAATCTGGGCTTTTTGAGGCAATGTAACAACTGCCTCATGTACAAAGACAACCCTCTCCTCCTACCACCAAACACTAATACATGTGAGAGATGCAATTATACAGCCAAACTGGAGGCTAAGCTCTCTCAACCCAAGACTGGATCAGACAGTCAAGACGAGAAGAGAAATATTGGCATCACACCATCAGTCTCACACAGACCCATTAAACCAGCACCGGTGAAAAAACACGTAAATACATGAAAACATACTCGGAGGCTCTAAATAAAAATTTGCAAAAGCAACAAAGCCCTTCAAATCAGACATCCAAGCAACCCCCCCCCCCCCAATACAAACCATGGAACACATACTTCACAAAACCAGTGTGCCATCCAATCACAGCCCTCAAGGCAAAACAACATACTAGTAATAGGTGACTCTATAGTCAGGCAAACTGACGTCCCACTCACTAGGCTGAATAAGGGAAAGGTTACTGTTAGTTGCCTGTCGGGTGCCAGGATCCGCCAAATAACACAAGCACTCAGGTCACTCCAGAACAAGTACAAATACGACTCTGTCATTGTCCATGTTGGTGTGAATGACCTGAGCCATACCTTCCTGGACTACATGAAGAGAGACATGGAAGAGCTCTCTGGTCACGTAGCCCAGGCCGGTATGACCCTGACCCTGAGTAGCATCCTTCCCTCACCAAGTATGATACCACGGTATAAAGAAAAAATTATCAATTTCAACAACGGACTAAGTTTCTGGTGTCATTCAAAGGGGATCCAGTGTCTGCCTGGGATGACATGCTCGACAAGCCACGCTGCTTCACTAGAGGCGGCTTGCACCTGTCACCCTTAGGCTTTCGAATACTGGCCAAGGCTCTTGCCACTCCCATATTGCCTTTTTTAGGCAAGGCTCAAAAGACAAACCCATCGCCGTAAATGGCACAAGTAACAAAAATATGAGAGTAATACTACTCAATGCCAGAAGTCTAAACCTCAAAATGCACGCACTCGAGGCACTCCTCAGTATGGAGAAAATCGATATATGTGCAGTAACAGAAACCCGGTTTAAGGCTCCAGAGAGCACCCCAGCACTACCAGGCTACAACTCATACCAAACATTTTGGCCACAGAACCTGGACCGAAATACAAAAGGCAGGGGAGTATCCATATTCATCAAGGATACCCACACCTCCAGGTTAGTGGCACAGTACGATGCTTCAGAGATTATCCACGTGCAACTAACAATGAGCAAAACTGCAATTCAAATTGTAGCTTGCTACAGATCACCCACCATGTACCAGGACCCCTATTCCGCATTTCTGGAAACACTGCGTAACATAAAGGTCCTACCAAACACCCTAATATTGGGTGATTTCAACTACCCAAACATTAACTGGGAGAACTACTCAAGTACTAACTACCTTGCCCAACATTTCCTAGAATTTATAAACTCAAACGTACTGGAACAACTGGTCAACACTCCCACCAGAGATGACAACATATTGGACCTGGTCATCACCAACAAGGGTGACCGGTGTTCCACTCTGGACATCAGCGCCTCACTGGTTAGATCTGACCATAAACAAATCACTTTGGATATCTACATTCCGCCCCACCCCCGGACAAGGAAACCACCGAGAAAAACTTTTCAAAAAGCAAACTTCACGTTACTTAAGATGGAGGTGGAAAGTTTCAAAGCCCCCATGCTAAAGGATAATGCTGTCCAAGCTGCAAAATCCTTTACTAATGCACTCTACGGGCACCTACAAGAATGCATGGATCGTGCTATCCCAAGCAAAACCAAGACTCACTCCTCCAAGAAAAGGAAACCAGTCTGGTGGACCCCTGCCATAAACAAACTATACAATAGGAGGAGGAAACTAGTATAGAAGAGAGTAAAATCCCAAGAAGGGAAGACATCCCTGATCAGTATCAGCAAGAAACTATGATCCCTCATAAAATCGTCCAAGGTGAGCTTTGAAAGAAAACTTGCCAAGGACTCCTAAGATAACCACAAGGCATTCTTTAGTTATGTCAAGAATCTAAGTGGCAATGCTCAGATCTGCTTGGAGTTAGTGCAGAAAGGCACAAAATACACTGAACCAACAGATATTGCCAACATCCTGGCAGACAGGTTCAGTGCAAACTTCACCCCCCTCTCACCTCCAAAAGGGCCCATAACATTACCAGAAGAATGTAGAGCCCCTGAAATCACAGACACTCAGGTTAAAATAACCCTCTCCAAAGCTAAAAACAGAGCATCAGTGGGACCAGACGGTGTCCCAGGCTGCGTCTTACACAAACTCAAAGACGAATTAACTACTCACTTAAACACACTGTTCAAACTCAGCCTCTCCACAGGTTATGTACCCATAGAGTGGTGCACAGCAACAGTTATTCCACTCCACAAAGGTGGAGTCATAACAGACCATGAGAACTATCGCACTATAAGCCTGACTAACTTGGTCTGCAAGGTTATGGAGCGCATCATCATGGAACTCATTAACAGAGACATCAGGAAACAAACACTGGACCCTACCCAGTTCGACTTTGTTAAGGGCAGATCACACCTCCTAAATCTGGTGGACTTTTTTGAGACAGTTACCAAGGCTATAGATGAGGGAAAGGTGGTACACACAGCCTACCTAGACCTTGCAAAGGCCTTTGACACCATTCCTCATTCTGGCATTATAGACAAGCTTACCAGCCTGAACATAAACCCCTATGTCACAAGATGGGTTGCCAATTGGCTCACAGAACCCACATGGTGAGAGTTGCGGGAGCTAGGTCTGACTCTAAACTGGTTACAGGTGGCATCCCCCAGGGCTCAGTCCTAGGACCCCTCCTGTTCGGCATATAATTCTCAGAGGTACAGACAAGCACTGGAGGACTATGGCTGACCAAGTTCGCAGACAACTGCAAACTAGGAGCTATAATTGACTCACCGGCTGACACAGACATCCTCCAAAAGGGTCTCACTAAGATGGATACCTGGTATCAAAATCATGGCCTCAAGCTAAATGCCAAAAAGTGCATAGTTATTCCCTTTGGAAATAAAGTACCCACAAACTACCACATAGGTGGTGGTCCCCTAAATACAGAAAACGTAATAAGGGATCTGGGGACCCAAGTAGATAGTAATCTCTCCTTTGATAATCACATTGACAAAGTGGTTAGAAAATCCTTCTATGTGGTCCACCTAATCACAAAAGGGTTTGCATCCAGATCAAAAGAGGTCATTGTGCCCCTCTACTCATCACTCATCAGACCCATCATAGAGTACAATGCCCCATTTGGAATGTACCTTACAAGACACATGCAACAGCTGGAAAGACCACAGAAGTACTTCACCAAGAGGATCACTGGCCTCAAATATATCCCCTATGCAGCTCGACTGAAGTAACTCCTAATACTCGGTTGCATACCGCCTGCTCAGTGGTGATCTCTGCCTGACATATAAGGCCTTGTCCAACCCAGAATTGATGGACATGCTCCACCTAAAGAAAACCTTATCCCCTCGAGCCACATGCTCTAGGGATCTAAACCTCACCACAACAATAAATAGGACATGCTGGAGGGATAGATTACTGTCCCAGAGACTTCCCATGCTTTGGAACAAGATTCCAATGTACATTAGACAGAGCTCCTCCCTAGCACTCTTCAAGAGAAACCTTGACGAGTGGATGGGAAACAGAAAGTTTACCCCGGTGATCACTTCAGTGGCTCTGCTGGACAGAGGCACAGGGAACTAATCTAAGGAGGAGGCGAAAGCCAACACATTCTGGCTAGGCTTATAAATGATTTTGGGCAGATAGCCTAGTACCTACCTATGAATACAGCAAAGTAACTGCTACATTATTTGTTCAGGTATGAGGCAAACAGATCACAATAAGGTTGGCTCCAGCGGGTGAAAATTTCTCCTACAACTGTCTGGTCAAGAGATCACTGGTGAGGCAGTGGAATCAACATGGTCAACATGTTTGCTAGCACATTTGACATCCCTATGTTGTGTGTTGCTATCAGAAAACGATGGGAAGACATCACTCATTGCCACACTTTCACGGCTTCCCAGCAGAGTGGATAGGATTATGGTCTCCCCTAGTTTGTTGATGTTCCAAACCAGTGCCATGTTGTACATCTGGATGGAAAGCACATACCTGAAGAGGAAGCCTGTAACCCTAGCAAAACAGCTCTCATCTCCAAGACACTAATCTGAAAGGCGGCCTCCACAGATGACCAAGCACCTTAAGACCATATTCCCCTCCAAATGCTCCCACACTCCACAAATGAAGCATCCATGGTTACCATGCCCTGGGGGGTGTCTTCCTTTTATTACTGAGACGTTATCCACCATCTGATATAATCTCTGCAAACTTGTTATGATCATGGCATGGAGGGGGTGTAGAGGCCACTAAACACAAGGACAGCACTCTGGCGTCCTGAAGTTTGGCAATTTGAAGGACCGAATTGATGTGACATCCTATAGACTCTTAATTATTGTGTGGGAGACAGCTGGCTTTTTGATCAATTCATTAACTGCCACCCCAGTAACTTTGGAAGGCAGAGCAATAGTTTCTGTTGTACCAATAAATTCCTGCAAGTAGCAGTAAGGAGTCAATCGTCAAGGTCCATAAAATCTTGGATCTCCTGCAGTCAAACATGGAGCTGCTACCACTGCCAAAGCTTTTGTGAACATCCAGGGGACTGTGGTGAGACCAAAGCGCAACACTCTGAACTGGAAATGATTAGCTCCAAACCAGAAACAAAGGAGACTCTTGGATTGCCTCTGCATCTTTATGTGACAAGAGGCATCCTGGAGATTTACAGAGCACACCCAATCATCCTTCCTCAATAGAAGGAATATGAACTTTACTGTGAATATCTGGAATTTTGTCTGTCTAATGAACTGATAGAGAAGGTTGAGGTTCAAAATTAGCCTCAGGTTCCCCCCATCTTGGGGGGTCCATTAGATGACTCTTTTTCTAGCAACTTTGAAATCTCTGTTGCTGCAGATTCCAAATTACTGGGTGGAATATTGAGGATCTTTAGTTTCTTCCTTATTGGGTATGAAAAGGGAATGTTATCACCTCTGGTGATTATCCTTTGCATTCTGGAATCTAATGCAATGTCTTGCAAGGCTTGTAGGTGTAGAGATAAGCACCACCAACTGCCTCCAAAGTGTGACAGTTGAGTAAACCTTCAGGAAGAATGTTGATAGGATTTTTTAATGAAAGGACAGAGAAAACCCTGATTATGTGGTCCACCTCTGCTTCTAGGGTGACATCCATTCAAGTTACCTACCGCTCTGCCTTTGGGAGGTGTCAGTCTCCAGGAATGTCTTGGTGATAACACTGATTTTCTGAACCATATCTTCTTACCACCACTTTGGTTCACAGAAAAGGTTCTATATGGGGTGGAGAAATTAATTCCTACTGCAGACAAGGTCTTTACCATCTTGTTCACTCCTAGTAAGCATTTCTTTAACTTTTGGTACAAAAAGGGTGGAACCACCAAATGGGGCATTGATGAAGGATGTCTTAAAGCTTTCTGCAAAATCGAAAAGACACATCCAGGCACGCCAACACATGATGATGTCAGTGCTTGCTGCTCTAGCTGTACCATCACTGCAATGAAGAGCAGACCCATGGCCACATTAGAAGTGAACTGCAAGGCAGACAGTTGGATGTCCATGTTTCTTTGAACATCCACTGGTAAATTCCCCTCAAGGGACTTGGAATTCTCCTTGGTCAGATCCCACTGGAAACAAGTCATGTGTGCCAGGTAATTCAGTTCTCTAAATGCAAAAATAACCGAAGAGCAAGTCCATTTCTCCAATCTGTCCAGTGCCCTTGACACTCTGCCAGATGGATGAACAGAAGAACTCTCCTCCTCAGACAGTTCCATTTTTGTAGCTGCTGTTACTACTATGGCACCTAATGGGGGTTATTTCCTCCAATATTTGGAGTTACTAAAACCCTTTGACTTCTTACAGATAGGTTCCACTATCTCAGGTTCCTTCTATGCCTACTGTGCCCCAAGATCTACAAGGGCATCCATGGGTAGTACCACCCAGGACACAGATGAACCTGTACCAAATGCCTCCAGGAACACACACTCATTTGGAGAAGGGGTTTCATTGCACCCTCCCCCGCACTATGTTTCATCAATTCTAGGATTTCACCAAATATGATGTTTTCGAGAGGGGATTTTGGGGAACCTTCACCTTCATCCAAATCTGTGTCTTCGATGACAAGGGGAAAAGTCTAAGTGCTTCTGTTTGGACATCTGTTTTCTAGGAGCTTGTCTCGGGGAACCACTGGAAAGAGGTCTGAATCAGACTGAGAACTCGAGTGGTGAGTATCCTCTAAGCCTAAAGGAACTGTCACCTTCGATTAGTATGGGAGAAGAAAGTCCCAGGGTCCAATGGGAGTTGGGACAGATCCAAACCTGAGGGCAGCCCTGACTTCTTGTCCTGCCAGGATCTGTTCAAAAACCTCAAAGGCCAATGCTGCGATGGGAGTAGAGGAAATGCACCTCCTATCGTATGACTGAGGAATTTTCCTTGGCACAGTCAAAGTTGGCTCCAAGGAAGATATTGGACCAGAGTTTCTGACAGCAGAGACCCCAAGGGACAGAGATGGCAGTGAGAACGTCAGAAATGACTCTACCACTGGAACCCTGGCACCAACACTTTGACTCCGATACTCATCTTGAGCATAAGGAATTGGAGTTGAGAGAGTAAGAGATGTTTATGCTGATTGCTCCTAAAGCTGTCAGTTTTGAATGAGGTGCACAGGAGTGCTCAGACAAATGAGGACTATACCTGAAGGGCGGGCCTGTACTTGAGATAAAAGAGAAGTAGATGTACACATACCTGGAGTGCCTCACAGGAATGGCACTGGAAAACACCCAGCTGGATTTGCATATTTTCTCATTATTTGGTTAAATGTCCATCTCGGGAAGACTTCTGGTGGATTGAGCCGACCTCAATAATCATGCAACCGACGGAGGTCTGGAGTACTATCTCTCCTGTAAGATGGGTGAATAGAGTCTAGGACTCAGTAACTTCAGGTGAACATAGGCTGAGGCGAGGAGGATCAGACCCGAACAGCTGCTGGATCCAATTTCCTTGGAGTTTTAGGAGCCAGACCGGAAGGAGCGGTCAGATTCAGAGATTTTTTTTCTAGAGCCATCTTATTTCGACTTCTCACTTTCCTCTTTCTTCTTTGTCTCAATTTCACGGCCTGATGAAACTGAAGCTGGTCTTGGAGTAGCAGACAGTTTATGAAGAAGAAGACTCTGTCTGAGGGGGGAGCAAGTCGTTCAATACAAGTTTCTCGTTCCTGCCGTAAATGGCCTGGATGCAAATGAAGAACAGATATCACAATCTGGTTCTAGATGGGCAAAGCTTAAATATCTCCATCACCCATGATTCTCTGGAGCACTTCAGGTTTGGACAGACACCACCACTGTCATGTAGTGCATGAACAAATGGGGGGGGGGGCACAAAAATCTTACCACCTGTCCAGGTTAGCAATGATTGCTATTCATAGTATCTTCTTCCAAGTTGTTTACATTCTGTCAGAACAGAAGAGTAGCAATCAGCAGCATCATATGCACACTTAAAAGTATGCACAGGTAACTTGAAAAGCAAATGAACTAGAGGCAAAGAATCCCCCCTCCCAAAAAAAAAGGAAGGAAGGTTAAAAAACGAATTCTGCATGTTTTCAAAACTTTAGCACACGAGTTTGACAGTTTCAAATCCTGAATGATAAAAGTACTAGAACACATTTTCTTCCACAGCTTATTAAGAAGTTATATACCTACCATAACGTTCCATGTTAGTTGTCTTCTTCTCGCCTTCTTTCTTGCTGGATGGGTTCGGAACCGATCCTCAGCTCCGACTCGGCCAATACTAAAAGCTCGAGAGCTAATTCCACCGGCTCGAGGCTCCCCCATATCCCACAATGCTAGGCGGTAACTCCTCAGATCTCGTTTGAAAGCTAGGCCAAGCAAGAAAAAAAAAGCTCCATAACATGGAGAAGGGTAATCCACCTCTATAGGGCTGACTGTGAGGTGACTTAAACCTAACAGAGGAAAATATAGAGGTGGTAAAACAGTGGGAGAAAGGATTAGAGGTCACAAAATAATCTCCTCTAGGTCTGTCCAGGCTAGGGGGAAGGAGGGTGGGACGCAAAAAAGAAGGCGAGAAGAAGACAACTAACATGGAACGTTATGGTAGGTACATAACTTCTTAATGTTAAATTGTCTCTCTCCCCTTCATTCTTGCTGGATGGGTCCGCGTCCCTAGCACCTTGTCCCGGGTGGCCTATCGGAACAGACTCTTGAGAACAGTGGAACCAAAGTTGGCACGGTCTCTGGAGGCTATGTCCAACTTGTAATGAGAAATGAAGGTATGAGGTGAAGCCCAAGTTGCTGCTGAACAATTAGAATCAATAGGAAGCCTATCCTGAAAGGCTATGGATGTGGCTAATGCCCTTGTAGAGTGAGCTCTAGGCTTAGAGGGCAATTGTTGGTGTCTGATCTCATAAATATAGGTAATCGTAGAAGTAAGCCATCTCAAAAGCGACACTTTAGAGACTGGGAGACCCATCTTGCCTTCCGCATAGGAAACAAACAGTTGGTCTGTTTTTCTGAACTGTTTAGTCCTGTCCAAATAATACCTTAATTGGCGATGAACATCTAAAGAGTGCAATTTTTGTTCTGACCTGTTGCCATAATTGGGGAAAAAAACTGGAAGATCAATAGTTTGATTCAGGTTTGTTTGAGAGGCCACTTTAGGCAAAAAAGATGGATTGGTACGCAAGGATACTCTATTTTTGTGAAAAATTAGATATGGTGGACGACAGCATAGAGCATGAAGTTCCGAAACCCTTCTAGCCGAAGTGATGGCTATTAGAAAAAGCGTTTTCCAAGACAGCAACTTCATAGAACATGAAGCTGCAGGTTCAAAAGGGGGTAGAATCAAAGATGCTAAAACCAAGTTCAGATCCCATGGAGGAGGTGGATCCTTGATAGGGGGCTTAAGAAGAAAGACTCCTCTCAGAAAGGCTTTACAGAGTTTGTGGGACATGATAGTTGACTCTGACACTCCCACATGAAAATTAGATATAGCCGCCAATTGAACTCTGATAGTAGAAGGAGAAGAGCCTGCTTGGAAAAGCTCAGCTAAGAAATCAAGAATGGACTGAATGGGAGCAGTAAAGGGGTCTATTTTCTTGGAAACTGCCCATAAAGAGAAACGTTTCCATTTGCTGCTATAAATCTTCCGGGTAGAAGACTTATGAGAAGCTATCAAAATATCTCTGAGTGAGATATTAAGAGAAGCCTGGCTAAGGTTGGAATTGGAGGAACCACGCTGTGAGGTTCAGAGAAGAAAGGGATTGGTGCAGTTGACCCGATTGATGGATCAAGAGATCTGGAACTGGGTCCAGATGCCAAGGTTGCACCAAAAGGTAACGATGAAGAAAGGGAAACCAAACTTGTCGAGGCCAATAAGGGGCAATGAGGATCATTAAGGCCTTCAGAGCAATGGCTTTCCGAATCAGCTGAGGTATCAGTGGGAAGGGGGGAAAGGCATACAGGAGCCCCGAAGGCCAATCGTGAGCTAGAGCATCTCTGATGGGATGACCTGGTAGGGGAAAGAGGGTGAAGAACTCGGTACACTTGCTGTTTTGGGGAGTGGCAAAAAGATTGCAGCAAGGATGGCCCCAAGTTCGAAAAACTTCTTCCAATACTGATTTCTTCAGAGACCACTCGTGAGGCATGAGGATTGCTCTGCTCAATCTGTCTGCTATCACACTGGACTTGCCGGGAATGTGCGTTGCTATCAGGAAGCACTGAGAAGAGATCGCCCATTGCCACAGTCTGAGTGCTTCTCGACATAAGGGGTAAGATTTGGTTCCGCCTTGTTTGTTGATGTACCACACTATGGACATATTGTCCGTCTGAATTGCTATAGTTCCCTTGGGAAGAGAGTCTTGAAGGGCTTGCAACGCTAGAAGCACTGCTCTCATCTCTAGAACATTTATGTGCAAGTGGCACTCGATCGGCTGCCACGTGCCCTGGACTGTCCAGCCCTGGTAATGCCCCCCCCCACCCTATCAGGGAGGCGTCCGTTGTCAGAGTTGCAGTCGGGGGTGGGGGGGGGGTGAAGGGTCTCCCTAGAAGAAGTTGGGGGGATGTGACCCACCATAGAAGATGATTCCTGCATGACTGAGTTATGCTGATAGTGTGGGACATTGGTAGAAGTTGAAAGGACCACTGAGTGAAAAGCATCCACTGTAGGATCCTCATGTAAAAGCGGACTAAGGGGAGGAGAGGAATAGCCGCCGTCATAATCCCTAGGACTTTCAACACTAGTCTGACCTTGATCTTGTTTTGTCGTAAGAGAAGGAAAACCTGCTTGTGAATGTCTGCTACTCTTTGTTCTGTGAGTATGGCTGACAGACTGACTGTGTCTAATCTTGCGCCTATAAAGGTAATAGATTGACAAGGCGACAAGACAGACTTTTCGTAATTTACCGAGATGCCTAGAGCCTGACAGGTTCGTAAAGTGTAGTCTCTGGCTAAGAGAAGTAGATGCCTGGTGGTGGCAGTCAGGAGCCAGTCGTCTAAATAAAGAAACACCTGGAATTCCTGGCCCCTCAAATGAGCGGCGACCACTGCCATGCATTTGGTGAACACTCGGGGGGGCAGTAGTGAGACCAAAGGGCAGGGCCCTGAACTGAAAATGACTGGCCCCTAGCCTGAAGCGGAGAAATCTCCTGGATCATCTGTTCACTTTGATGTGATAGTACGCATCCTGGAGATCTATGGAGCACATCCAGTTGTCCTGGCCCAGAAAGGGCAGGATGGACTGCAGCGTGACCATCCGAAATTTTGTTTTCTTGACAAACTTGTTCAAGTTGCTGAGATCCAAAATGGGTCTCCAGTCCCCTGTTTTCTTTGGAACCAAAAAGAATTTGGAGTAAATTCCGGATCCTTGTTGGTCTGCTGGAACTGGTTGAATGGCTCTTTGTGAGCAGCTTTGAAATTTCTAGTGCTGCTTGTTCCCTTTGACTGGGTGGAACGTCTGGAAGGGATTTTCTGGACTGTTTTGGGATGCGAATGAAAGGGATTCTGTAGCCTTCGGATATGATAGACTGTACCCACTTGTCTTGAGTAAGGGAAAGCCAGGCTTTTGGGTACAGAGATAATCTTCCCCCGACTGCCTCCGAAGGTGGACAGTCAGGCAACCCCTCAGGGGTGTTGAAAGGGTTTGTCAGAGAAAGTTTCTTGACTACCCTGATTCTGCGGGCCCCCTCTGCCTCTAGGACGGCATCTATTATTATTGTTCCCCCCTCTGCCTCTAGAGGGGAAACGACTCTGTGCATCCGGCAAGACTCCTTGTGGTTGTTTGCGGAGCCACATCTCCCCCCCCTTCTGACCTTTGGGGTAAGGCCTAGAAGGGGTAGAAAAACAGACTCCGACGGCAGAAAGAGTCTTACCTTCTACCTCGCACCTAGTCAGAGTATCCTTCACTTGTGGACCAAAGAGAGATGATCCGTCAAAAGGGGAGTTAGTGAAAGACGCCTTGAAAGGGTCCGCAAAGCTACATAGCCGCATCCAGGCATGGCAACGTAAAGCCACCCCTGAACCTGCGGCTCTGCTCGCTCCATCAGCCGCGTATGAAATCAGGCGCATGGAGGAGTTAACCACTGAATTAAGGGTAGTCAGCTGGAGTTCATTCTATCTTGAAAACCCGCAGCTGATGGGTCCTTCAACATTTCACTCATTTCCTTGAGCAAGTCCCTCTGGAGACGAGTGAAATGACACAGGTAATTCAGCGAACGCATGGAAAAGGTCGCTGATGAAAACATCCGCTTACCGTACCTGTCCATGGTTCTAGATTCTTTATTAGGAGGATGAACAGGCACCGAAGGATCCGCTAATTCCTTCTTGGTGGCAGCAGCCACCACCATGGCATCCACAGAGACACCTTTGGACAAAAACTCCTTGTCCTTGGGGGCAGTGATAAATTTGGCCGGCCTCCTAGGGGTGGGTTCCACCGAGTCAGGAGCCGACCAAGCCTTTCTCGCCACCACTTTCATGAGTGGGTCAAAGGGAGGACACACCCAGGAGGTGGAAGGTCGAGAACCAAACGCCTCAAGGTACACTGATTCGTCCTCTGAAGGGTTAAGGGCTGGCCAATTCCCCCTCTGCTTCAGGATTTCCAGTATGTCTGCAAAGGAGACATCCTCAGAGGGGGAAACTAGGGGAACCCTCAATCTTCCAAATCAGTGTCAGAGGTGACAGACTCAAGGGAGTCAATGTGCTTCCTCTTGCACTGTCTCTTCCTAGGGGGTTCTCCTCTGCAAGATCAGGAGAGGCCTCGGAAGAGGAGGAAATTCCCAGTGGGGAAACCTGAGGCACAGATTTCCTACGGTCCGAAGCAAGAGGGTGAGAAGGAATCACCGCAGGCACTGTAGAGGGAGGAGCTGATGGAGCCGACTGTGGAGTAGAACCAGGTTCTAACACGCTCCTCATGACCTCAAAGGCACCCCTATCAGGCAGGGCCAGAGGTCTCCACTCTGAAGAGCTGAAAACCTCCCCCGGCACCGACAAGGATGGCTCCGAAGCCGATGTCGGAGCCGAACTAACCAGCGCCGAAGCACTGAGAGGGAGAGCGGGGTCGGACAAGGGTCCGATGCCACTTGCCCCCTCAGAGCCGACGAGGGAAGTCCGGCACCGAGATCCCTCCAAGGAGGAGGAGATCGGAGCAGACGACGGCGCCGAAAGGAAAGGTATCGGTTCCGACGCTCCCACAGTCTCGGCTCCGAGCAGCACCGGCTCCGAACTCGATAGAGTCGGAGGAGGAATGTCTAATGGAACAGGGGCAGCCATCGACTGTTGAGTCGGGCTGTGTAACATCTGGGCCAGTGCCTCGGACTTAAGAAGCCTACTCACCACCCTCTGCAAATCATGGTCCGAAAGTCTGGAGGACCTAGAGGAGTGTGACCTATGGCTCCGTTCAGACAAGAGCGGTGAGGCTGGAGCCGAATGAACGGAGCCGATAGGAGACCTGGACCTCTTTCTAGTAATCTGTTCCGACAAGAGTGTCAGAACCGACTTAGACTTGTCTGTCTCGGCTCCAGCCGGAGCCGAGGACACAGTATGTGTAGTAGGTCTAGAATCATCGGCTCCGGCCGGAGCCGATGGTTGAACTGTTAAAACGGTCTTTGAACCTCCGGAGGACGGCTCGCACACTGAAGCCGACTGCCTGGAGGACTTAGAAGGTTTCCCCGACATGGACTGTGTCGGGGGACCCTCAGGCTTCAATAAGCCTCTTAAAATTAGCTTATTTTTACGTTCCTGCAGGAGTCTAGGGCTGAAACCATGACAGACAGCACAAGAGTCCTGCAGGTGCAAAGGTCCCAGGCAGTATACACAAGAAGTGTGACCGTCTGTCAGAGACATCTTCTGACAGCACGAGTCACACTTCTTAAAGCCTGAGACCTTCGATTCTTTAGACATATCCAAAGAACAATAGTGCAATCACTCACACTCACACACACACACACACACAGGTTACACTAAATTAAATTAAGTAACTAACTTAACAAAATTTCCCTAGAAAACACAGTCACTCCAACTACTAGGAGGGGAGGGAAGGGGCCTAAAGGCCTAAGGGAAAAACCCTTGAGAAATTTTTTGGAAAAAAGGGAAGAATTTGGAAGAGAATGGTAAAAAAACTATTTAATTAACCAAATATTACAGAAAAAACTAACTTAAGGGGGTCTATATATTAGTAAAGACTTTATCTAAACAACTAACCTGCAGAGCTGGTTGGAAAGAGCACCTCGTCAGCTAAGCGGCAAACGAGATCTGGGGAGTTACCGTTTAGCATTATGGGATATGGGGGAGCCTCGAGCCGGTGGAATTAGCTCTCGAGCTTTTAGTATTGGCAGAGTCAGAGCCGAGGATCGGCTCCGAACCCATCCAGCAAGAATGAAGGCGAGATAGACAACTTAACATCCATAGTTTTCTATCACTACCAGGGGGAATGGAATTATCAGCTGTGATCTGTTTAGCAGATTTTGAAAGATAAATCATCACAGGGTCTGCTCTAGAATTAGAAAAAAATGAGTACAAGTCTGTGGTACTGTGTATAATTTATCATGCTTCCTGACAGCAGGCGGTTGATTATCAGGTAAGCTAAAAGTAGTGGGAAAGGCCATTCTGTAAAGCAGGCAACACCAGAAGAATAGCTGCAGAAATTGGCATTTCCAGCTATAACAATTCATAATACATTTTCTGTGCCATAGCAATTTAATTCTGCTCCAACTGGAAAACTTTCATCTTAGAAAAGCCTCAGGATAAGTTAAATCTCCAGGAGGAAAATGTACTTATAATAAAAATAGATCCTTTCATTCCATTATGTCCGATGCAACATATAAAGTCTTTTGAGTCCAGGCTTGGATCTCACCCAGCCAGCTTAGGGCTCCAGTCAATTTTTTTCCCACAATGCCCTGCTCTACCCTGCCTAGGTACATGTCTATACTGCCTTTGATTCAGGAATCATGTTGCCAACAGACATCAAAGGCAAGGGGAAGGAGGGCAGGTTGCCATACTGAATGGACTGGAATAAACGGCACTATCATTATGGCAAGTACACCCAACGTGACAGAGAAACTTTAGGAAATCTCATGCCCAACCTGTTTCTTGTGAAGTACATGAACAATAGTTATTTTTTCCTGAAAGGGGATGTTCTATGTAGATAAAAAATGCAGTTGCCTAGTAACATCTACTGTATACAATATGTATTCCCCCCTATTTTGGTAATTTTGGAAAAAAAAAATTGGAAGATGAACTGGATGGCAACAATTACTCTCCAAAGCTACCCTTGGAAGGAAGGATTAATTCTGAAAGTAACCCTATCTTTATGAAAAGCTATACATGGTTAGAATGAACACAAGGCATGGCTTTCTGAAACCCTTTTAGCTGATGTGATCGCCAGTAACAGAGTTGTCTTCCACGACAAGAACTTTAAATCTATTGAAATTACTGGTTCAAAAGGAAGTCTGGATAAGGCCTCCAGCAAGAAATTCAAGTCCCATGGGGAGTCTGGCTCCTTTGATAGTATGTCTTCAGTAAAAAAAAAACATTAAGAAAGGCTTTACACAACTTATAGCATAATAAAGGGTGGTCTTCAATTTTACATTGAAAGAAGAGATACGAGTCTAGATGAACCTTGATGGTAGAGAAGCTAGAACATGTTGCAAATAGGAAAGACAAAAAGAGGAGAATGTCTGCTACAGAAGCTGCAATGGAGTCCAAGCCACGAGCTTCAGCTCACTCAGTAAACCTTTTCCACTTACTGCTGTACACCTTCCTGGTAGACTATTTCTGAGTAGCTAAATGAATCTGTAAAACTTCTGTAAAACTTCTGAAAATAGGGAGTTGTCCCATGCCATCAATGGAATTGGAAAAATCATGCTGTTAATCTCGGGTTGGGAAAATCTAGATGCAGGATTCTGGACAGGTGAGGTATTAGATCTAGGAACCAAGGTGATTCATTCAAGCAGGGTATCAGGAGGGGAACCAAATCTGTCTGAGCCAATAAGGGGCAATAACGATGATTTGGTCTTGCACCAAATAGCTTTCTAAATTCATTTGGTTTTGAGAGGAACAACAGGAGGAGAAGCATAAACAAGCCCTGGTGGCCACTGACTGGACAGTGTCCCTGGGTTTCAACCCCTACCTGTGTGAGAATGGCAAAAATAACTGCTGCACTTGGTGTATGAGGTACTGCAAACAGAGCGCAGATGGTTTGTCCCAATAGCTGAAAATCTGTTTTGCCATCGCTGGATTTATGGACCACTCATAAGGAAGGAGAAGAGTTCTGCATAATCTGTCCACAAGGTTAAGCCTCCTAGGGATGTGTGTTGCAGTCAGTGAGAGGCCACACACTTTCATGGTTTCACTACAGAGAAATTAAGATCTGGTCCCCCTTGCTTCTTTACATACCAGACTACTGTCACACTGTCTGCAACATGAGGGGGAATGTCTCTGATTTGGACCGCGTACCAAGGACCATTCTCCACTCACAACACCCCACCCTCCACCCTAGGGAGGATGTGTCCAATTTAATAACTGGTGATGGTGGTAAGGCAACTTGGAAAGGTTTTCCTTGTGTTAACGAAGTGGAGCCACCCCTCCAAACAGGATTGACATGATGGCATTATTTGTATGGGAAGGAACAAAGGGCCATACCTATGACACCACTGAGACTGAAGCAACCATTACAATACCATCATGTAAAATGGGGCAAACTGAACGATGAGTACAGATACTGCCATTAAACTCAATGCCCTTAACACTGATCACGCTAATGGGCTATAATCACCCAAAAGGTCTCTAGGTCTCTGAATGCTTGTCTCAAGAATAATATCTTCTCTAATGGAAGGAAGATTTGTGGGATTACTGTGTCCAATAGACACTCACAAAAAAAAAAAAAAAAAAAGGTGAGTGGGGGCCAAGTTGGATTTTGCTAAATTAGAAGTTACGTACTTACCATAACTTGGCATCTGTGTTGTCCTATTTCACTATGCATAATGAATGTGTCTTCAGATCCATCCTGGGATCCAACTCTGGCCATTTCTTCCAGACATATGATCTGAGCCTCAAACTCCTCCCACTCCCACAATGCCTCACTCCTCTTCAAACCCTCAGATTGAGTTTGCCACCCCTTCCTGAAAATTATCCAAAAACAGAGTTAGATAATAGAGAAAATGGCCAAAAGGAGCTTAAACTAGAAACCGGTGGGTTCCGTCAGCTTCCATATTGCTCTCAGTTGTAAAAGGAAGGAGAAAGAGGGTGGGATTTGATGCACAGTGAAATAAGACAACACAGATGCCAAGTTATGGTAAGTACATAACTTCTAATCGGATTGTGTCCATTTCACTTTGCATCACGAATGGGTCAGAGTCCCCAGCAACATAAAACCCTGGGAGGACCCTATGGAAGGCTATGCCTGAGCACTGCAGAACCAAAGGATACTCTGTTCTTAGGAAACAACACCCGGCTTGTTGTGAGATACAAAAATGTGAGCTGTGGACCAAGTAAGCTGCAGCACAAATTTCATCAACTGGAGCTCTTGCAGAAAAAAGGGAAGTAGACATGGACCTGGTACAACAGGCTCTCACTGGATGGGAAAATTGTTTTCCTTGCTGGACATAAGCTGTAGTAATACAATTCACAATCCATTTATCTAAGGTAATTTTAGAAATGGCTTGACCTAACCTGTTTGGAGAAAAGGCAATGAACAGTTGGTCCAATTTCCAATGATCTCTAGTTCTGTGTAGGTAAAAACCTAACTGTCTGTGCACATCCAAAGAAGGTAGCATATACTCTCCCTTACTGGGGTGATTAGGAAAAAATACTGGAAGGTGAATACTCTGATTGACATTTGACTCTGAAGCTACTTTCAGGGTGAAAGAGGGATTCGTTTTGAGTGAGTCCATCTCGGAAGAAAGTGATATATGCTGGTTGAGAAGATGAGGCTTGCAATTCTGACACCCTTCTGGCCGAAGTAATGGCTACCAGGAATGCAGTCTTCCATGACAAAGATTTGAAGTCACATGAGGCATCAGGTTTGAAATTTTTTTGGTCAGCCTCTGAAGCACTAAAGTGAGATCCCAAGGGAGAGAAGGATCCTTAATCGGGAGCACAAGGTGAAAAATACCTTTCATAAAGGCCCGACATAACAGATGTGGAAAGAGAAGAAGGAAAACCAGTCTTCTTGGAAGTTGCAGATAGCAAGTTGCAACTTGATGGTGGAAAAACTAGCTCCTGAGCTGGAAGAGTGAAGCAAAAAACATCAAGTCAGGGACTGCAGCAGAAAATGGGTTGATATTTCTCTCTGAAGCCCAAATAGAAAATCTCTTACATTTACTACAATATACTTTCTTGGTGGAGGACTTTGGAGAAGCAAGAATGATTTTGCGGATGGGGGAAACTAGCCTGGACTTTTGTTAAGGTCACTGGAAGTGGAGAAACCAAGCAGTTAGCTTGGGGGATCATAGATTGGGGATCTGGTATTCTGATGGGAGAGATATCAGATCCTGTTTGGGATCCAGTACCCATGGAGGATTACTTGCAATGAGACCACAGAAAGGAGAACCATACCTTACGAGGCCAGTAAGGGGCAATTAGGATTAAATTGGTCTTCAACCTGTTGGCTTTCTGAAGAACATTGGGTACCAGGAGAATAGGTGGGGTAAGCGTAGAGGAGACCCAAGGGCCAATCACGGATTACAGCAACCCTGGGTGACTTCCCCAAAGGAGGGATCAGTGTAAAGTACCTGCTGCACTTGTTGTTTAGTGGGAGAGGCAAAAAGGTCACAGCAAGGCTGGCCACAATGGCTGAATATCTGCTCCACTACTGATTGGTTCAGGGTCCACTTTGTGGGCTTAAGATCGATCTACTGAGTCTGTCTGCATGAACATTGGATTCCCCCGGGATGTGCGTTGCAATGAGAAAGTGGTTTGAAGACACTGCCCATTCCCAAACCCTCATGGCCTCCCTGCACAATGGGTATTTATGCCCCCCCCCCACTTGTTGATGTACCAAGCCACTGACGCATTTTCCATCATAATTGCAATTGTTCCCAGAGGAAGGCAGTCATGAAAGGCTCACAACATGAGAAGGACCACCCTCATTTCCAGATCATTTATGTGCAATTTGGCCTCCATCGTGGACCACGTGCCTTGAACTATCTTTCCCTGAAAATGCCCCCCACCCCAACAGGAAGGCATCTGTGGTCACTATGGCTGAAGGAGTGGGAAGAATGAATAGCCTTCCAAGATGGAGATCATCCATAAATATCCACCATTAGAGATGGCACCTGCAAATCAGAGTGAGCCTGACTGGAGTTGACAGAGGATGACACTGAATAGATCACTGTACCACTAGGGTCCACTGGAGAACTCGCATGAAAACCTGGCCAGGGGTACCAAAAGAATGACAGCTGACATGGATCCCAAGGCCATGAGGACCAGTCGAGCTGGTGGATTTGGGGTGTCTAATAAAAGATGAACCTGCTGTCGCAGGGATAAGATTCTTTGAGAAGGAAGGACTGCAATTTGCCTTGTTGTTTAGATGCATTCCTATGAATTCTATATCCTGTACCCGAATCATCTTGGATTTTGCCACATTTACTGTGATACCCAGGCAGTGAAACAGATGTAACAAACTAGATAGCCTGCAGTAGTTGATGCCTTGTGGGTGCCATCAGGAGACAATCGTCTAGGTAAGAAAACACCTGGAATCTTTGCAGAGAGGAGCTGCAACCACTGCTATGCATTTGGTGAACACATGGGGGGGGGGGGGCAATAGTGAGGCCAAAGGGCAGTGCTCTAAAGAGGGAATGTTTGGCCTCCACCAGAAGCGCAGATATCTCCTGAAACACCTGTATTTTGATATGGTAATAAACATCCTGGAGATCTACATCCAGTCATCCTTGCGCAGCACGGCAGAATGGACTGCACAGTAACCATGCAGAACACTTCAACTTCTTTACAAACAGATTCATACTGCTCAGATCCAAGATGGGCTGAAGGTCCCCTGTCTTCTTTGGCACCAAAAGGAAGCATAAGTAAGTTCCTACACCCTTGTTGCTCAGTGGAGACCTGCTGGATGACTTTTGTTTAGAAAAGTTTGAACTTCTAGAAGAGCACTCCCCCTCTGACTGGGTGACATGTTCGGGAGATACCTGTTGGAACTGTGAGGAGAAAGTGAAAAGGGGATATAGTAACCCTCTGTAAATTACATTTATCACCCAGGCATCACTAGTTATGTCTTTTCCAGGCTTCTGGGTTAAAGAATGTTTGCCCCTGACTTTCTCTAGTGTAGGACAGCCAGGCAGAGCTTACGGAGTGCTGGTAGGGCCTGTCAGAGAAGGATTCCCTGAAGCCCTGACTTTGTGGACCCCCTCTCCCTCTGAGATGGCATCTGCCATTGAATCCCCTTCCTCTGCCTCTAGAAGAGGGTTCATTCTGCAATTAGGAAAGGGCCCCTGGGATTTACTGAACCACATTTTTCCCACTCTGTTGGTTCCTGGAGAAGGTCTGGGGGAGGGGGGAGGGGGGTGGGGGGGGAGGCTTGATACCTATGGTAGAAAGATTCTTCCCTTCTTGTTTGCTGCAGGTAAGAGGTTTTTTTTAACTGAGGTCCCAAACAAGGAGGAACTGTCAAAGGGGGTGTTAATGAATGAGGCCTTAAAGGGTTCCAAAAACCTGCACAATCTCATCCAGGCATGTCTCCTAAGAGTTATGCCTGAACCAGCAGCTTGTGAGGTAACTTCTGCTGCAATGGAGCTTAACCTCATTGAAGAGTTAGCTATAGAGGTCATAGTGGTCAGCTGAGGAGAAACCTTGTTATAATCTTCCTCAGTCACTGACTGCATCAGAGAGGTGGAGATTTCCTTAATCAAATCAATCTGAAGGCAAGTGAAATGTGCCAAGTAATTCAATGCTCTCAGCGAGAAGGTAACATAGGCATACACGAGCTTCCCGTGCCTATCTAAAGCCTGATGCTCCTTGTTTGGAGGATGAATAGTGGAGCTCTGTTTCGCTAGCTCTTTTTTGGTGGTGCAGACACCACAGTGGCATCAACTGGGACACCTTTACTCCAAAAGAGATGGTTGCTGGGGGGTGGGGGGCTAAGATACTTATTCGCACATTTGGGAATTGGTTCTGTTGTGTCAAGCTCCTTCCAAACCCAGCGGGCAATGAGGTCAATGAGCTTGTCTGCCAGTGGGGTCACAGAGGATGTAGATGGGCCCATCGCAAATGCCTTCAAAAACACTGACTCTCCAAGGAAGAGGGTTGGGAAGACCATCCACCCTTTTGCTTCAGAAATTCTAGGATATCCCTGAAGGAAATATTATCGGATGGAGACTGGGTGGACCCTTCCCCTTCATCGAAATAAATGTCCTCTGTCAATGACTCCAAGAGGGAGCCTAAGTGCTTCCTCTTGCACACACGCTTCGGAGGAACCTCCTCTGCTTGGTAATCGGGGCGAGGACTTGGAAGACAGGGGGATCCCTTGTTGAGGGACAGAATGAAGGCTTTCCAGGAAAGGCTTACCATGGATATGACGAATGGAAGCAAAGCCCTGATCTGCTGGGGATTGGGTAGGGACTGGTGGAGGAAGAACCGTGTCTATAGGAGTAGAGAATGCCCTTTCTGCCACCTGGAAGGCAGACGATGCAGAGAGGACCCGTTCCCCTGCCCCAATGGCCAAGACCACTAACGGAGAGGACGACGTGGTCATCCTGGATCCAACACCTCCAGAAGGCACCAGCCCCAAGCTGTCAAAGGCAGAGGCCCCCAGTGGGAGGGATAGCTCTGAAAAGGTTGGAGCTGACACCAGCCCTGAGGACTCAGCGGACCTGCTCGGCTCCAAAGGAATCAGAGCCGAGCTGGTCAGTGACACTGTCAGGTTCGAGGAAAAAGCTATTCCATGCTCTGATGTTGGTCCCACTTGGGAGCATCAGGCCCTGCAGCTCAGAAAGCGAAGATCAGATCGGAAGAGGAGGCTGTAGTATAGGGGTCGGTGCTCTCACAGATCCAGCATGAGTCAGAGAATGGAAGATCCCCAGCTGGATCTGGGCTTTCAGGAAACTTATCAGATCCGTAACGGACTGGAACAGCCTAGAAGATCTGGAGGAAACAGATGAGTGTGTTGATCTAGCCAGTGACATGCTGAACCGGACAGGGGGTGAGGATTTACTCCATCCCAAAGTATGGCTCTGAGATCTCCGATCCTAGCACACTTGACAAGGAGTCTGCTCTGTTGAAGAGGAGCTTGGGATCCAAATATGCTCCACTGGCTCCAATTGGGAGCTTGGACCGAAGGTTTAAGGATTAGGCGGAGACGAGGACGTAGCCAAATGAGGCTCCATTGGATCCCAGGGAGCTTCTGGATCCAGACAGAAACAAGAACCCACTGGATCTGAGGAAGATGGATCTGCGAGTCTCTATCTCTTCCAGAGCAGAAGGTGTGGTCCCCTGAGGAACAAAAGGGGCACGCTTCTTGGTTATGGGGGTCTGGGCTCCAGGAGCCGGGAGAAGACCGCATAGAATACACTTATTATGCTGGTCTATGAGGGCCTGGGGGTTAAAGGCCAAGCAGATGTCACACAGCATCTCCAACTGCCCCAGGTCCAGGCAATATATGTACCTCTTGTGGGCATCAGAATGGGGAAATCTCACTCCCACAAGAGGCACATATCTCAAACTCAGAGGGCTTTTCCAGCTTGTCAGACATGCTGAACTAGCACTCACACAAGACACACACACACACAGACACACACACACACAGACACACACACACACACACACACACACACACACACACACACACACACACACACACACACACACAGTATACAGACAAGAAGAATGAAAAACGAGGAGAGGAAAGGAAAGGGTAGGAGGAAGGTGGGAAAGAAACCTCAACACCAGCGAAGAATTACTGACAGAGCCTAAAACAGGAGAGGAGGTTAACAGCAAAGTAAAGAAAAGGCTATAAAACAACTAGTTAGAAGAATTGTACAGGAAACAAGTAGAAAATATTACTTATCTGAGCAAGGCTTGGAAATCGGGTCTCTGTGGGAAAAGTGGCAAACAAGATTTGAGGGTTTGAAGAGGAGTGGGAGGAGTCCAAGTCTGGGATCATACATCTGGAAGAAATGGCCGAGTCAGATCCGAAGACCCATTCGTGATGCACAGTGAAATGGAAAACATCAGATTCAAAGCAACTCCCAAGGATACACATATAGCTGGAGAAGGCCATCTCTTGCCTGAAGGGACTTTCTGAATGCAGCAATCAGCAGCCAGTTATCTAGATACTGGAAAATTCTGAATCTCTGAAGTTGTAGATGCTACTACTGCAATGCATTTGGTGAAAACCCTGGTGAATGTGATGAGACCAAATGGCAGGGCTCTGAATTAATAGTGGCTGGCTCCCAGACAGAAGAGTAGAAATCTCCTGGACGACTCCTGAATCTTTATGTGAAGATAAGCATCCTGAAGGTTTATTCAGCAAAAAGTACAGTTTTGTACCTACCATAAATGTAGATGTTCGAAGATCCACATTGCTGCAGTCCTTACTTATGGGTAGTCCACTGTCCTCGGTCGGCCCGAATACCAAAGTATTAGGCTGACGTCGGTCATGGGCGCCTAGATCTGACATCAGAGCGTCAGGGTATAAAGGCGCATGATCGACGTCATATCCTCAGTCTTTTCTTGCCCCAGATGTCAGAAGGCCAAACCAGAAAGGCCACAGCCAAAAACAGAATACCTCCCAAAAACATGCCCAACAACAACCATCACCTAAAGCATAGCACCAAATCAAACTACAGTGGGGAAGGAGGGAGGGTAAATTGGACTGCAGCAATGTGGATCTTGAACATCTACATTTATGGTAGGTACAAAACTGTACTATGTTCTTCATCTCACATTGCTGCAGTCCTTACTTATGGGTAGGATCCCAAAGCAGCGTGAAAGGGAGGATGGTAAAAATCATAAAGCATTAGGGGCCGCTAAAATGCCCTGTACAATTGCAGTGGCAAATCCAGCCCTAGACTTAGAATAAAGAGGAAGGTGGTAATGTTTAGAAAAGGTATGCACTGAACTCCAAGAAGCTGCCTCCAAAATGTCTTTTGTAGCTACCCCCCTTAGAAAGGCCATAGAAGTAGCAGTAGCCCTAGTGGAATGAGGCCTGATTCCAGCAGGAATCTCCTTATCATGATGGGAATAACAGAAAGAAATACAAAACCCAATCCATTTAGAAATAGTTTGTTTTGAAACAGGTTTACCCTGTGAACCCAAAGCAAAAGAAACAACCAATTACTGAGACTGTCTGAACTCCTTGGTTCTGCTCAAATAATAACGCAACTGCCTGTGAATATCCAAAGTACGCAAAATTTTCCCCCTTTATTTTGGGGGTTTGCATAAAAAGTAGGCAAATGAATAGTTTGATTTAAGGCCACACTAGAAACCACTTTAGGCATAAAGGAAGGATTAGTACGGAAAGATACCCTATCCTTATGAAAAATCAGGAAAGGCTCCACTGCCATGAGGGCCTGTAATTCAGAAACCCTTCTTGCAGAGGTAATGGCCAACAAAAAAGCAGTTTTCCATGACAAATACTGTAACTCGGCAGTAGCTGCAGGCTCAAAAGGTTGTAGAGTAAGTTTTTTCCAACACAAAATTGAGATTCCAAGCAGGAGTAGGAGCTCTACGTGGGGGTCTTATATTCTTTGCCCCTCTAAGAAATTGCTTAAACCAAGGATGAGAGAATAAAGGAGGGTCACAATCATAGTGAGCAGAAATGGCTGCAGCATGAACCTTTATTGAGGAGAAAGACAAACCCTTGTCCAATAGCTCAGTAAGATATTGAAGAGCAACACTTAAATCCGGTTTGGAGACATCCAGGTTCTTTCCTTTGCTCCAAATAAAAAATCTCCTCCATTTATCAGCGTAAACTTTCCTGGTACTAGGCCTCCTGGCCTCCAAAATAACATTCAAAACTTGTTGTGGAAGCTGAGACCTTCCAGGGTCTAAAACAGAATATGTCAGGCTGTTAGATGCAGAGACTGAATCTTGACATTTAGGAAGAGACTGTCCTCTTGTGACAAAAGGTGCGGAATCAAAGGCAGAGGCCATGGAGGTTCTCGTACTAAACTCCTCAGTAGTGGGTACCAGTGTTGTCGAGGCCAATCCGGTGTTATCAAAATCATGGTTGGCTTGTCTTGTCTGGCCTTCAAAAGTACCTTGGGAAGAAGAGGCAGAGGTGGAAAGGCATATACATGCAGATTGTTCCAACTGAATGATAGAGCGTCCACCCTCCAAGCTGTGTGATGAAACATTTTTGTGCAAAACTTTGGCAACTGGTAATTTAGCGGAGAAGCGAACAGATCTAGGTCTGGAGTTCCCCATAACACTGTCAACTGTTGAAATACATGAGGATCCAATTTCCACTCGTGAGGATCCACTATTTGTCTGCTCAATACATCTGCTAAGGAATTCTGTGCTCCTGGTAGAAACCTTGCCTGAAGAGTGAGGTGTAGTGTGAGAGCAGTTTCCCACAGAATCATCGCTTGCCTTCAAAGAGGGTAAGAATGGGTTCCCCCCTGCTTGTTGATGTACCACATGACAGTAGTGTTGTCAGTTTGAATCAACACCTGCCGCGGGTGAAGTAAATATTTGAAAGCCATCAATGCAAACTGGACTGCTAACATTTCCTTCAAGTTGATATGCAAATGTTGGAGTTTGACAGGCCACGTGGTTCTGCACCCATTTTCCATTGAGGTGTGCTCCCCAAGCCTTGTCCGAGGCATCTGTCGTTAGAATCTGACTCGCCTCTGGCCGGGTCACAGAGAGTCCCTTGTTTAGGTGACATTCCTGAGCCCACCACAAAAACTCCTTCTGAATGCAAGGTATTATCTGAATGACAGTGTCTAGATCTTGGCAGTGCTATGTCCACACATTTTTGAGATACCATTGAAGCCTCCTCATATGCAATTTGGCATTGGGAAGCACCAGAATACTAGATGCCATGAACCCCAAGGCTTGAAGGACTGTCCTTGCAGTCAGCCTGGACCGTAGAGACATTTGCTGGAAATAAAGAGAAAGGTTTTTTTTTTTTTTTTTTTTTTTTTGTCCGGGGTCAAAAAGGCCATCTGGGAAGCTGTATTCAGTCTCACACCCAGAAAGCACATGTCCTGAGAGGGTACTAGACTGGACTTTGTTTCGTTCACAGAATACCCTAGGCATCTTAACACTGCCATCACATACTGTAGATGATGAAGAAGTTCGTCCTTTTCTTGTGCAATAATCAGGCAGTCGTCCAAATAAGGATAAATCTGTATTCCTCTTAGTCTGAAAAATGCTATCACTGGAGCCAGAACCTTTGTGAACACTCTGGGCACAGTAGATAAGCCAAAGGGCAATGCAGAGAACTGATAATGCAAATTTCCAGCCAGCAGGTACCTCCTGCAACTGGGCCTGATAAGAACATGCAGGTAAGCCTCTTTGAGATCCAGAGTAACCATCCAGTGATCTTTTCCCAACAGAGGTAAAAGTCGTTGTAAAGTCAGCATCTTGAACTTTGGAATGTCCAGGTAAGTGTTGAGGATAGATAAATCCAAAATTGGTCTCCACGTGTTCCCTTTCTTTGGAACAAGAAACAGGCGAGAATAAAATCCTAGGCCCACTTCTGACAGAGGAACTGGCTGTATAGCTCCTATTTGAAGAAGTAAAGAAATTTGTCTGTGAGCCTCTATCCTTTGCCGAGGAGGGACGTCTGGCATGCCTTTGAAAGAAGGCATGGTGTGGAAATAGAACTTGTAACCTTGGTTTATAATGTCCAATACCCATTTGTCTTGGGTGACTAAATGCCAATTTTGCTTGAAAAGAGCCAACTTTCCTCCCAAAGGAGCTGCCAGGCAAGAAGAAGCTGGCAGCTGAAAATGCAGGTCATTGGGCCTGTTTACGAAAGGACTGGCCCCTGCCCTCACCAGCAGATTGAGCAGACGAACTCCATTGTCTCGGCCTGAAGGTACTCTGAGCTCTGCCCCCACCACGCCTAGATCTATCCCTAGACTGAGAATCAGAAGTAGGGTACGTCCACCCCTTAGTAGGCCAATTTCTACTAAACTTTGGAGGTTGTACCTGCAAAAAATCTTTAACAGTCTGCATAGACTTAGCCTTGTCTTCCATTTTCTTTAAGACTGACTCCACAGGAGGACCAAACAAAACTTCAGACTGTAAAGGGGCATCCAGAATTCCAGACTTAACATGCTCAGACAAATTTTGATCCTTAAGCCAGGCGTGCCTACGAATAACTGAACCAGTGGCAGCCATCCTAGAAGAAGCCTGTAAAGCATCAAAACCACATTGCAAAGAGTGCTTACCCACCTGTTCAGAAACATGCACTAAATCCTGCAATTCGTTACACTCTATGCCCTCTGCCAAAGCATCCACTTTAGATCTTAACTGAGAAAGGAGGAAATTCTGATACTTCAACATATGAAACTGGCAGTTCAAAGCTCTCATTGCTAAAGTAGAAGAGGTATACACCTTCTTACCCCATCTATCCAAAGCTCTAGCTTCCTTATCCAGAGGAACCGGATTCTTAACAAAAGAGGCTCTAACACCCTTAGGCCCCTGACTAATAGTTTCTGGGTCCGCCCTAGGACTCTTATACAGATATTTATGAGCCTCAGGCACCCTGTAATACCTGTCCGGTCTGTGGTAAAAACAAGAACTCACTAAGCCTCTTCCGTGAATCAGAGTAATCCTGTTCCTCCCACTTAAAATGCTCCCTCATGGAATGCAGAGTTTCTGAAAATGAAAAATCCTCTGGAGGAGAAACAGAAGGAGTGGAATCCTCTGCATCAGAATTAGAATAAGGAGGGAAATCTTGAATGTCTTCAGCAGAAGACTCTGAATCATCTGAGGCCTGCTCCAAACTTTCCAACTCTGGCTCCATCCTGGGCCTCTTATCAGGAGGGGGCATAGAACCTCTAATTAAAGTAATCAAATCCTCTGCCATGTTAGGCATGTGCTTTTTAGGCCCAGACCCTGAAGAACCAGAACTGACACCAGAGGAAGGCAAAACAGACCTGCCCTTAGAAGGAGCCTTAGAAACAGTAGCAGAAGGCCTAACCACCTTAGGCATGGAAGGGAGAATAGTAACCTGAGAGGCCCCTTCAGCCTGACCTGCCTCCTGAGAGGCCACATCTTGTAAAATCAAAGTTTCCCCCTGGGACTCAACAGAAACTTCAGCCGGATCCACCTGTTCAGCTGTAGCTTCTAAAGGTCCAGCGTCCGAAAAGGACGAATCATCCTGCCTAGGCTTTAAAGATTTGTCTTTGCGCTTCTTAGTAGAAGCAGGCGTCGGAACATCCGACGGCATATTATAATTACACCTCTTGCCAAAGACTAACCTAGCGCAATCTAACCTCCGTTTTATAGTGCGCTTATTAAACCTAGCACAAAACCGACACCCGACTACGTCGTGCTCCGGTCCCAAACAAGGAATACAAAGCGAGTGGAAATCCCTATGCGGTATCTGTTTCCCACAAGAAATACAATAATACACTTTTTCTGACATCCGGTAAGTAACTGAGGCAAGAAAAAACAAAAATATTCCCCAACGGGGTACTTAGCCCAACTTGGTATCGGTCTGAAACTCCAGCGAAAAATTTCAGAACGCCGAACGGCACTTGCAACGCTGCTTCTGCATCGGACCATGCGGCAAAAAAGACTGAGGATATGACGTCGATCATGCGCCTTTATACCCTGACGCTCTGATGTCAGATCTAGGCGCCCATGACCGACGTCAGCCTAATACTTTGGTATTCGGGCCGACCGAGGACAGCGGACTACCCATAAGTAAGGACTGCAGCAATGTGAGATGAAGAACATCCATTCATTTTTCTGCAAACAAGAATCATCATCTGCTCTGAGAACTTGTCAGAAAGGGTCTTTTCAACACAAGAGTTTATGGTTCTGAGGTCCAAAATGGGCCCAATGTCCTTTGTTTACTATGAAACCAAAAAAGCAGAACAAGTATAAGCCTGACCCCATGCTGGTCAGGTAGGACTTCTCAGACAGCTTTTTTTTTTGTAGTAAAGACTGTATCTCTAACATAGTGGCCTTTGCCTGACTGGGTGGAACATCTGGCAATGGAAGGAAAGGGAAGGGGGAAAGTGGGGTTCCAAAAATGGAATGCAATATCCTCTGGATAGTATCCTTCTTACCCATCTGTAATGGTGAACCATACATGAGGGAGCAGGGATACATGTCCCCCAAATGCCTCCAGAGTTCCTTGATTGTTTTGCCAAATAAGGTGGTTTTATCAAATGACGCATTAGTAAAGGATGCCTTAGAGCTGTCCGCAAAATTGCATAAGCACAGCCAAGTATGGCATCTCATACAATACCTACTCCAAAACCACCCTCACTGCTCCAGTCTCTATGATGTGAAAAAGTACCTAGACAGATTAGTAATACTGATTATGGTTGACAGAGTAATCTGAAGCTGTTTCTGTGTCTTCGGTGTGGAGTTCCTCTGTTGACTTAATCTGCTGTGCCAGGTCTCCCTGAAATCTAGTCATATGGGTACTGTAGTTCCTGCCCTAACAGTAAAGGTACCAGATGTATACATCCACTTCCCAAACCTACCCATGGCCTGAAATGCCATATTGGGCAGGTGGACAGAAGAAGAGTCTGACATTTTTTTTGGTGGTCGTCACAATGATGACAGAATCCACAGTCCAAGTTTTGACCCACAAAAGTTTATCTTTAGGGAGTCTAAGTACTTTATAAGGCTTCCTGTGGACTGCCTCACAAGTGTCTGGTTCCTGCTAAACTTTATTTACTGAAAGCTTAACCATTCTCTCAGTGAAGGGATCACCCAGCAAGTAGAAGTTATATTGTACACCTCACACACAACTGTTTCAGCCTAAGCGGTAGGTTTAGTTGGCCAAGATTCTCTCTCTCTCATGAGCTCCAGTACCTCACTGAAGAACATGTCCTTGAGAGGGGAATGTGAAGAGCCCTCTCTATCACCTAAAACAATGTCTGATGTGACACTCCTCTTAGTCTATGTGCTTCCTCTTGCAAGTCCACTTTTTAGGTGGCTCACAGGTAGAGGAACCTTAGTCCTCAGAGGGATATAGTTGATGTACTGCAGAAGGTTTGGTGCCCATGGGACAAAACTACCCAGATGACACCTGCTGAGAAGCTGAACCCAAGAAGAGTCTGTCACGGGAGGGAATGTGGTTGGAGTTTCCTGGGGCTCTGCCCTATGAAGTGACACAATTCTCCCCAGCACTCTGAGAGCTGGTCTGACAATGTTAAGATCTGAGGAAATTGCACCAATGGTAGGATTCAATCCTTTAAATAGGGAGAGAACCAATGAATTGGGCTGACTTCCCAGATCTGAATATATGGATTGTTCAAGGAGGGGACCAGTGCTGAGGTATCCAAGATGGAAGTCTCTGACAATGCCAATGGAGCCATCCATAAGACTCCTCTGTTATAGGACTCACTCATCCGATCTGGTGCAATTCATGACTGAAAAGTTGAATCCAACTCTGCAAGAGTTGAGGAAACAGGGCTCCTAAAAGTACAGTTTTGTACCTACCATAAATGTAGATGTTCGAGGATTCCATTGCTGCAGTCCTGACTATTGGGTATAGTCCGCGTCCAGTCGGCCCGAATACCAGAGTATAAGGCTGACGTCGGTCAGGGCGCATTAGACTGACGTCAGTACGTCAGGGTACTAATGCGCATGACCGACGCCATATCCTCAGTCTTTTCTTGCCCCAGATGTCAGAAGACCCTAAAAAAACAAGTCCCAAAAAACCTGCACCAAAAACATGCACAATATATACAACAATATATACAATAAAATATAAGCATGTAAACTCACCTACACAACCACCCCTAAATACAGAGGGGAAGGAGGGAGGGTAAATTGGACTGCAGCAATGGAATCCTCGAACATCTACATTTATGGTAGGTACAAAACTGTACTATGTTCTTCGTCTTCCATTGCTGCAGTCCTGACTATTGGGTAGAATCCCAAAGCAGAGGTAAGGGAGGCTGGCAAATTATAAAGAAGTAGGAGCTGACAACATGCCTTGCAAAACAGCTGTGGCAAAACCAGCCCTAGACTTAGAGTAGATAGGAAGGTGATAATGCTTAGAGAAAGTATGCACTGAACTCCAAGTAGCTGCTTCCAAAATATCCTTAGTTGCCACCCCCCTTAGAAATGCTGTTGAAGTGGCAGTAGCCCTAGTGGAATGAGGCCTAATTCCCACTGGAATCTCCTTGCCATGATGGGAATAACAAAATGCAATGCAAAAGCCAATCCACCTAGAAATAGTTTGTTTTGACACAGGCTTGCCCTGAGAACTCAAAGCAAAAGAAACAAACAACTGCTGAGACTGCCTAAAATCCTTAGTCCTGCTTAAATAATAACGCAATTGCCTGTGTACATCTAAAGTGTGCAAAATCTTTTCCCCTTTATTTTGAGGTTCTGCAAAAAAACGTAGGCAAATGAATAGTTTGGTTTAAAGCCACACTAGAAACCACCTTAGGCATAAAAGAAGGATTAGTACGTAATGATACCCTATCCTTATGAAAAATCAAAAGGGCTCTACTGCCATAAGGGCCTGCAACTCAGACACCCTTCTTGCAGAAGTAATAGCCAACAGAAAAGCAGTCTTCCATGACAAGTATTTCAATTCAGCAGTAGCTGCAGGCTCAAAAGGTTGTAGAGTAAGTTTTTCCAACACAAAATTGAGATCCCAAGCAGGAGTAGGAGCTCTCGTGGGGTCTTATATTCTTTGCCCCTCTAAGAAACTGCTTGAACAAAGGATGCGAAAACAAAGGTGGGTCACAATCATAGTGAGCTGAAATTGCTGCAGCATGAATCTTTATGGAAGAAAAGGACAAACCTTTGTCCAATAATTCAGTAAGATATTGAAGAGCCACACTCAAATTAGGCTCTGAAATCTCCAAATTCTTTGCTGTACTCCAAAATAAAAATCTCTTCCATTTTTCTGCATACACTTTCCTTGTACTAGGTCTTCTAGCTTCCATAATCACATTTAAAACTTGTTGAGGAAGTTGAGACCTGCTGTGTTTCAACCCAGAATATGCCAAGCTGTTAGATGAAGAGAGTGTAGCTTGACATTGAGCAAACGACCGTCCTTCTGAGATAACAGATGAGGAATCAGAGGTAAGGGCCATGGAGGCTTCTTTACCAAACTCCTTAGTAGAGGGTACCAGTGTTGCCGAGGCCAATCTGGAGCTATCAAAATCATCCTTGGCCTGTCTTGTCTGACCTTTAACAGTACCTTTGGAAGAAGAGGTAGAGGTGGAAAGGCATACACATGAAGGTTTTTCCAACTGAAAGACAGAGCATCCACTTTCCAAGCTGTGTGATGAAACCCCTTTGTGCAATACTTTGGCAGCTGGTGGTTTAACGGAGAAGCGAACAGATCTATGTCTGGAGTTCCCCATGACACTGTCAGTTTCTGAAATACATGAAGATCCAGTTTCCACTCGTGGGGATCCATGATTTGTCTGCTTAACACATCTGCTAAGGAGTTCTGTGCTCCTGGCAGAAACCTTGCCTGAAGAGTTAGTTGCAGGCTTAGCGCAGTCTCCCATAAAATCATTGCTTGCCTGCATAGAGGATAAGAATGTGTTCCCCCTTGCTTGTTGATGTACCACATGACAGTTGTGTTGTCTGTTAGAATCAACACCTGCCCTGGAAGAAGTAACTCCTTGAAAGCCATTAATGCAAACTGGACTGCTAACATCTCTTTCATGTTGATATGTAGATGCTGTAGTCTGGCAGGCCACTTGTCTTGTATCCACTTTCCATTTAGATGAGCTCCCCAAGCAATGTCCGAGGCATCTGTCGTTAAAATCTGACTTGCCTCTCGGCGGGACACAGAGAGGCCCTTGTTTAGGTGACATTCCTGAGCCCACCACAAGAATTCTTTGTGAAGGCAAGGTATTATTTGAATGACAGTGTCCAAACCCTGGCAGTGCTGTGTCCATACATTTTGAGATACCATTGTAACTTCCTCATATGCAGTTTGGCATTGGGAAGCACCAGAATACAAGATGCCATGAACCCTAATGCTTGAAGGACTGTCCTTGCAGTCAGCACGGACTGATGAGATAGTTGATGGAAGTAAAGTGACAGACTCTTTTGTTTGTCCGGGGTTAAAAGGCCATCTGGGCTGCTGTATTCAGTCTCACACCCAGAAAGCACATGTCTTGAGAGGGTACTAGACTGGACTTTATTTCGTTCACAGAATACCCTAGGCATCTTAGCACTGCTATAACATATTCCAGGTGCTGTAGAAGAACTTCTTTTTCTTGAGCCAGAATCAGGCAGTCGTCCAAGTAAGGATAGATTTGAATTCCTTGAAGCCTGAAGTAAGCTATCACTGGAGCCAGAACCTTTGTGAATACTCTGGGCGCAGTAGATAAGCCAAAGGGCAATGCAGAGAACTGATAATGAGAATTTCCAGCTCGAAACCGCAGATACTTTCTGCAACTTAACCTTATAGGCACATGAAGGTAAGCTTCTTTGAGATCTAAAGTTACCATCCAGTGATTTTTGCCCAGCAGAGGTAAAAGCTGTTGTAACGTCAACATCTTGAACTTGGGAATGTCCAGATAAGTGTTGAGGATAGATAAATCCAAAATTGGTCTCCACGTGTTTCCCTTCTTTGGTACAAGGAACAGGCGTGAATAAAATCCCAGGCCCCTTTCTGATACAGGGACTGGCTGAATGGCCCCTATGTGAAGTAACAGAGAAACTTGCTTGTGAGCCTCTTTTCTTTGTGGAGGAGGAACGTCTGGCATGCCTTTGAAAGGAGGCATTGTGTGGAAATAAAATCTGTAACCGTGGTGAATGATATCCAACACCCATTTGTCTTGAGTAATTAAATCCCAATTTTCTTTGAAAAGAGACAGTCTTCCTCCCAAAGGAGCTGCCAAACGTGAATCTGCTGGCAGCTGAAAAAACAGGTCATTGGGTCTGTTTACGAAAGGACTGACCCCTGCCTTCACCAGAAGTCTGAGCAGGTGAACTCCCTGTTCTAGGCCTAAAAGAACCTTGAGCCCTGCCCCTACCACGTCTAGACCTACCCCTAGACTGAGAATCATAAGCAGGATATGTCCACCCCTTAGTAGGCCAATTTCTACTAAACTTCGGTGGCTGGACCTGCAAAAAATCTTTAACAGTTTGCATAGACTTAGCTTTGTCCTCCATTTTCTTCAAAACTGCTTCCACAGGCGATCCAAACAACACATCAGACTGTAAAGGAGCATCCAAAATCCTTGTCTTAACATGCTCAGCTAAATTCTGATCCTTCAACCATGCATGCCTGCGAAGAACAGAACTGGTAGCAGCCACCCTCGAGGAGGCCTGTACAGCATCAAAACCACATTGCAAAGAATGCTTACCCACTTGTTCAGACACATGAACCAAATCCAGCAACTCTTTACACTCAATACCTTCCGCCAAAGCATCCACCTTAGATCTCAATTGAGAAAGGAGATAATTCTGATATTTTAGCATGTGAAACTGACAATTCAAAGCTCTCATGGCTAGAGTGGAAGAAGTATACACTTTCTTTCCCCACCTATCCAAAGCCCTTGCCTCTTTATCAGTGGGAACAGGATTTTTAACCACAGAAGCCTTTACACCCTTAGGCCCTTGAGAAATAGTTTCTGGGTCCGCCCTAGGACTCTTAAACAAATATTTATGAGCCGGGCACCCTATAATACCTATCAGGCTTAACAGGAGCAGGAGGCAAAGAATCAGGGTTCAGGGAAGCCTCTGCAAAAACATCTTCCACCACATTCAACACAGGAGGAATAGCTAAAGGCCTATGCTGGGGTAAAAACAAGAACTCCCTAAGCCTTTTCCTGGAATCAGAGTAATCCTGGCCTTCCCATTTAAAGTGCTCCCTCATGGAATGCAAAGTCTCTGAAAATGAGAAATCCTCAGGCGGAGAAGCTGTAGGAGTGGAATCATCCACATCAGAATCAGAATAAGTGGGATACTCCTGCATATCTTCCACAGAAGATACTGAAGCCTCTGAACACTGTTCAAAACTATCAAACTCCGGTTCCACCCTAGGCCTCTTATCAGGCGGGGGCATAGAACCCCTAATCATAGTAATCAAATCTTCTGCCATTTTAAGCATATGTTTCTTAGGTACAGAACCCGAAATGCTAGGAGAAGCCCCCACTGAAGCTGAACTAGGCCTACCTCTTAAAGAAGTTTTGGCAACAGAAGGAGAGGCTCTAACTACCTTGGGAAGAGCAGTCACCTGAGAAGCCCCCTCAGCCTGGCCTACCTCCTGAGAAGGCACATCCTGTAAGAGTATAGTTTCTGCCTGGGACTCCATGGAAACTCCTGGCAAAACCTCCGGCTCCACTGAGCCTTCTAAAGAACCGACGTCCGGGACTGCCGGTTCCTCAACCCTAGGCTTCACAGTTTTATCCTTGCGCTTCTTGGAGGAAGCGGGCGTCGGAGCATCCGACGGCATTTTATAATTGCAACGCTTCCCAAACACTAACCTGGCACAGTCTAACCTCCTCTTAATAGTGCGTTTGTTAAACCTAGCACAAGAGCGGCAACCAACAACGTCGTGCTCAGGCCCTAAACAAGGTATACACAAGGTATGATAATCCCTATGAGGTATCTGTTTCCCACAAGAAATACAGTTATTCACTTTTTCTGACATCCGGTAAAATACTGAGGCAAGAAAAAACCAAAATGTTCCCCAACGGGGTACTTAGCCAACTCTGTTTCGGTCTGAAACTCCGGTTTCGGAAATATTTCAGTACGCCAACCTGCACTCGCAAAACTGCTTCTGCATCGGACCATGCGGCAAAAAAGACTGAGGATATGGCGTCGGTCATGCGCATTAGTACCCTGACGTACTGACGTCAGTCTAATGCGCCCTGACCGACGTCAGCCTTATACTCTGGTATTCGGGCCGACTGGACGCGGACTATACCCAATAGTCAGGACTGCAGCAATGGAAGACGAAGAACATCACCACAGCCACAGGACCTGGTTGACTAGATAGCTCAGAGAAAGCCAGAGTCATAGGGTGGACCAGTGACGGCACCTGGATGACAGTAAAATGCACGGATCCAACTGACTTGATAGCAATGACCCCATCTTTATTTGGGTCTGGTGGAACTTAAGCAGCAGACAATCCAAATTCACTCTGGAGGTCCTGCAACAGGACCTGAATTGACTTAGTACGTAAACAGGACACAGGCTTGGAAATAGGATTCTCCACCCTCTTAGGAGGATCTTGGATGGTAATTGGTAAGGGTTCTGAATCAAGAGGAGCAGTGTTATTGGTGTTCTGGTCAGGGTGTCCTTTAATCTAAATGTCTTCGGTGTTAAAACTGGAGCCGAAACGTCCGCCTGCTTTTTTTTTTTTTTTTTGTTCTGACTCCTCCTGCTTCAAAGGTTTCTCTGCTGGCTTCTGGAAGACTCCAAATCTCAGGGACTATGAATCTTAGACCTACTGGACATTGCTCTGGGGCTGAAGCAGAACACATCACTACAGGGATTAAGATGCAACACACTCAGACCACATGGGAATTTTATGTCCACATTGAGAATATTTCTTAAAACTTGACCTCTGCACTACAGTGAACATGACAAAGCACTACACTCACTCACCAAAAATCAGAATATTAACACCTAACCAGTGGTTCTATCTGTAGCGACAGAAAAATATCACTACTAAGAATCTCTACTGTGATGCTAACATTACTACTGCTAAGAAAGTTAAACCTAGAAGTAGCATGAGGTCAAAACAGTGCTACAGAGGTGAAAACTGTACAAACACAAAATTTGGGAAAACACTACCCTAACTAATTTAACAACTACTACATTGTCAAAGAACAAGACAGACTAGAAATTTCTGACAATATTATCCAGAAAGAGGCAGAGTAATTTACTGGTAAGATCTGCAATGCTTCTCCAAGAGGCAGCAAATGATATCATAGTCAGTCAGGGGGAGAAGGGAAATGGGAGAAAACAATTTTGGAAAGTCTCAAAGCTGGAGCACTAAGCTGGCCAAATCAGACATGATCAGGGGCTCAAGGACCTGGCTAAAGAGATGGACTGAAGGAATAAAATCCAAAACCATACTTTCCTCAGTATCAGAATGCTGAGATTACTATGAAATTCCTAAGGTAAATTCTTCCTCCTGAAATAACTGCTCATCTGACTGAAAATCCACAACAGAAACAGAGGGAACTCTCTTCCTTTTCTTGCCCAAAGACATAGAAAGCAAGGAAAGGGAACTTAAAAGTTCATTAGCAAATCCAATAAGTCTTCCCAGTTCATGCAAATAGTAACAGCAGATTGGAAAGCTTTCTCGCCATGTTTACCATTCCTGGAGTTTCCTTTGTAAAATACAAAATCTCACCAGACATACTCATCTGCAATCTGAGTTTACTTATCCTGGCTAAAAAATACCTTTTCCTACCCCCTTCTCCTGAGTCTGAAAAGATCAGTTCTCCCTTGCCCATTAAAGGCATCCCTACAGTCACAGATAACGTGGCTAACCCCTGGTATTTGGTTGCTGCATGTGCTACACCAAGAGGACCAGGGCAAAAAGATGAGTGGTCTAATGAATGACAAGCAGCCAACAGCAGTGTCACCCATCAGTGGTTGCTAATTTGACACTCAAACTCCTTCAAATCTTTCTTCTGCTGCTTACTGTTAAGGGAAGGTAAAACTTCTTTTTATAGAGCTCTTCTCAAACTCCTGACAGTCAGTGCATATATGGTTGTTGTTGCTGTCTTTTGGCTTTTCCTGGTTAGGGGTCGCCACAGCTGAACTCCGGTCCGCTAATGATTGGCAGTAGATTTTCACAAACACCGAGGTACCAGCTCAACATTCAACCTTCAACGAAGGCACGCCCACCCAACCGCAGGGTGGAAATGCAGACTCCACACAGAAGCATGGCAACAGTAGGACGTAAACAGTTTAGGCTACTCCAACAGTGATCTATATGTTGATTATTTTGGATGACTCCATAGAAGCCCAAGTCCAGTCTTTATGGTTTATACTGAAAACATCTGGCACAATGAGCAAAGCTGTGGCATTTTAAGTGATGTTGAGATGAACTTGAATGGGCATTGTGAATGTTTATTCCTTTTTTCTCAAACTTTATTTAATATTTTGATAAGTGAAAACACAATGAAAGTTCACTTTTGTCAGAAATAAACATATTGCGATAGTTCATTCAAAAGTATATACTTTAAGATAACTAAATAATAAAAAAATGAGTCTATTCATTATAACAACAAGAGAAAGAGATATACAAAAAAGAAAAGAAAGATAAGACAAAATATATAAAGTCATACACAATATAAAATGACAACATCAAAAGGCATATTTATGATTCAAGAGTGATAACCAAAGATGTCTATACATTTAGAATGTGGCTTTCATATACTTATAAAAAAACATTTAAGAAAAGAAAGACAAGACAAAATATATAAAGTCATACACAATATAAAATGACAACATCAAAAGGCATATTTACGATTCAAGAGTGATAACCAAAGATGTCTATACATTTAGAATGTGGCTTTCATATACTTATAAAAAAACATTTAACTGAGGGCAAAAATGCATATTTGTCCAGCTTTAATACTAATCTGTCCTCCTCCTGATCTCAAATTATTGTACAATAATTCAGTTCTCTTCTAAATTCATTGCTGCACTTTTATGGATCGTTTTGGCAAGAGCAAGGAAACACTATCTCTGTGATCTGCTAACGTACTCAGATACAGAAGTATTTAATGATATAAAATATTCTGTTAAAATAAAATTGTGAGTTTATTCTTTTTTGTATAAAAAGGATGCTTCTTTTCCTGTTCCAGAAGCCACATTTAATAGACATTATCCACATAATAAAAAGTACCTTTACAATAAGCAGTGGTGGCCAGGATCCAACCTGTAAAAACTGATAAAATGCTGGTTTCAGGTCATCTCTATCATACTTCATAATTGCTTATGAAATAGTGCTGCCTTCATGACCCAGGCCAAGAAAAGAAGTTATGTTCTTACCATAATGTTCCATGTGTGTTGTTAATCTCGTCCTTTATTCTCACTTGTGGGTCATATCCGATGTGTCGGATCCATCTTGGCCAATATTCCAGCTCGAGGCATTCAGCAAAGCAAGTGGACTACATTCTTTACCCATAATTCCTTCTACTGATTACCTTAGATCTTGTTTGCCCCCAAAAGTGTATAAAAAAGAGTTACAAGGTAACTATTTGAAGATGTATGGAAATATACATATACACATATGTTGTTGTCTTTCGGCTTTTCCTGGTTAGGGGTCGCCACAGCGGAACTCTGGTCCGCTAATGATTGGCAGTAGATTTTCACAAACGCAGAAGTGCCAGCTCGACGTTCAACCTTCAATAAAGGCACGCCCATTACACGTCCTTCAAAACCCCACCAAACTGCGGGGAGGACATGCAGACTCCACACAGAAAGCACTCCCCGCACTCCAGCCAAGAATCGAACGGGAGAACCTCTTGCTGTGAGCCAACAACGCTACAGATGCACCACCGCGGCATAAACCATATACACATATATAGAAATATATATACATATATATATATATATAAATATACATATATATATATATATACATATATATATATATATACATATATATATATATATACATATATATATATATATATATATATATATACATATATATATATACATATATATATATACATATATATATATATATATATACATATATATATATACATATATATATATATATATATATATATATATATATATATATATATATATATATATACACATATATACATATATATATATACATATATATATATATATACATATATATATATATATATATACATATATATATATACATATATATATATACATATATATATATATATACCCACACACATACATACATAGACATATATAGATATAGAGAGAGAGATGTATGTATCTGCTCCCATGAAAGTAGAAATAAAGTGAGAGAATATCCTCTGAGGCTACACATCCCTATTTTAATCTTATCTGCTACTAGTGTACCAGCAGTCCAGGCAGGGGGAGGAGGGAGGGTTGTGAGAATAAAGGGCAAGATGGACAACACACATGGAACGTTATGGTAAGAACTTAACTTTGTTATGTGATGTGGGACCACTTCCCAAGCAGCAGGACTCTTGGTTGGTTCAAGGTAGAATATTCCTCAGGATCATAGAACCGAAGGATACTCGACTCCTGGAGGCCAAATCCATGTTGTAATGCGTGATGAAGGTGTGAGGACTGGCCCAAGTAGCTGCTGCACAGATATTATGCAAAGGAATCGAGCCTGGAAAGCTGCAGACATGGCAACAGATCTAGTAGAGTGGGCTTTAGCACCACTTGGAAAGGTCTTACTATTAGAACTGTAAATATGGAATATACATGGCGCGAGCCATCTGGATAATGTGGCCTTAGAAACGGGACAGCCTTTCCTTGTATCTGAGTATGAAACAAAAAGTTGGTCTGATTTTCTGAATTCTGAAGTCCTGTGCAAATACAAACGTAACTGTCTATGAACATCAAGTAGGTGCAAAGAATACACTCATTTATTTTGAGAGTTGGGGAAGAAAACTGGAAGGTCAACAGATTGGTTCAGGGTATTCTCTGTAACCACCTTGGGTAGGAAAGATGGACTGGTGTGCAATGGCACCCTATCTTCGTGAAATGTTAGATATGGAGGTCTTATGGACAAGGCTTGTAATTCAGATACCCTTCTGGCAAAAGTAATTGCCTCCAAGAACAGAGTTTTCCATGAGAGATATTTCATATTGCATGTGGCTGAAGGTTCAAATGGAGGATTTATAATCTTAGTCAAAATTAAATTTATATCCCAAGGGGGTATTGGATGTTTAAAGGGAGGCCTTAACAAGACAGTGCATTTCAAAAAGGCTTTGCAAAGTCTATGTGTGCCATGATAGGACGGTCATTTTCTCCTATATGAAAATTAGAGAACGCAGCTAGCTGAACTTTCAATGAAGCTGCCGGTGCTCCATCACTGAAGATCTCTGGCAAAAATTGAAGAATAAAATTAACTGGTGCTGTAAAGGGATCTATGTCTTTACTGTTTGCCCATATAACAAATTTCTTCCATTTGCTTCTATAAAGTTTTCGAGTAGATGATTTATGAGATGATAAAATTATATGCTTGACTGTAGAGGCCAGGGACGGAAAACCTGGCAATTAAGGGAACTAAAGCAGTCAAGCTGTCAATCTCAAATTTTCGAGTTTGGGATGAACCATCCTCACGGGTGTGTCAAAAGATCTGGTACCGGGTCCAGAATCCAGGGTTCATCCCGGAGATGAGGCTGAAGAAAGGGAAACTAGATTTGACAAGGCCAGTACGGAGCAATTAGGCTAATGGTTGTCTCCAACAAACTTGCTTTCTGTATAAACTTTGGGATTAGAGGAATAGGGGGAAATGCATAAATAAGTCCTGTGGGCCAATCGTGAATAAGTGATACCTTGGTGACTCCCCCATTAGGGGGATTAGGGTGAAGTAGTTGCTGCATTTGGCATTGTTGGGTGATGCAAAAGGCTGGCCCCATTTTTGGAATATCACATCCGCTACATTCTGAGGGACCACTCGTGTGGCCATAAGATGGCTCTGCTCAATTTGTCTGCATTCACGTTGGATCTCCCCGGGATGTGCATTGCCATTAAAAAGTGGGTGGAGTCTATCGCCCAATGGCAAACCCTGAGAGCTTCTCGACAAAGTAGAGATGATCTGGTTCCCTCTTGTTTGTCGACATACCATACTACCGACATGTTGTTAGTCTGGATCGCAATTCTTCCTGTAGGAAGAGTGTCCTGAAATGCTTGCAATGCTAAAAGCACCGCTCGCATCTCTAGGACATTTATATGCAGGTGAGCCTCATGGTCTTTGCCAGATGTCTTGAACTGTTTTCCCTAGAAAATGCCCACCCCCCAATCTGGGAAGCATCCGTGTTCACTGCGGCTAGAGGTTGTGGGGGGGGAATAAAGGAGCGGCCTTGAAGTACTGACTGTGAGTGGAGCCACCACTGGAGATCTTTCTTGCAGGCCTCGTTTATTACTATCTTGTGAAACATAAGTAGTTCCAAGATTGACCACTAAGCAAATAGCATCCACTGGCACATTCTCATATGGACGCGAGCTACAGGAACTAGTATGATGGAAGCAGCCACTTTTCATAGTACATGGAGAACCTTTTTCACAGTGGCTTTGGACTTTTTTATGAGTATTCTGGCAAAATAACGCAGATGCTGGAAGATAAACTCTTTATATAAAAAACACGGCAAAGCTTTCAGGTAAAAACCCTTCTTCAGTGCATACATTTCAACAGTTAAAAACAGAATTTTTATATGGTGTGGGTCAATATCACATGACTTGCAGCCAAGTAGTCACATGACATGTATCTAATAAAACATAGTATTTTCACTTTAATTTTGTTTGTTGTAAAAACTTTAAAACAGGTTTCAATGTTATCACATCATTTATTCCTGGTGGTTTATCTGCCTGTAACCTAAGTATCCAGTCATATTCTTTCAACTCCAGTTTATTATTTATATCACCCCCTCTTTGTGTTGTCTCAACTACATGTATAACGCGGAATGTAAATCTGTGTTTAGCTCCATGTTCCTCTATGTGCTTATATAGGGAGTTAGTTCTCACAGCCCTATTGATCTCTGATTTGTGTTCAATTATTCTATTTTTTAATTTTCTTATAGTTTTACCTATATAGAACGATGAACACTCTGAGCATGTAGCCATATATATTACTGAGGTAGTGTTGCAAGTAGCTTTGACATGAAACTTATAAACTTTCCTGGTGACAGGATGTGAGAACTAACTCCCTATATAAGCACATAGAGGAACATGGAGCTAAACACATATTTACATTCCGCGTTATACATGTAGTTGAGACAACACAAAGAGGGGGTGATATAAATAATAAACTGGAGTTGAAAGAATATGACTGGATACTTAGGTTACAGGCAGATAAACCACCAGGAATAAATGATGTGATAACATTGAAACCTGTTTTAAAGTTTTTACAACAAACAAAATTAAAGTGAAAATACTATGTTTTATTAGATACATGTCATGTGACTACTTGGCTGCAAGTCATGTGATATTGACCCACACCATATAAAAATTCTGTTTTTAACTGTTGAAATGTATGCACTGAAGAAGGGTTTTTACCTGAAAGCTTTGCCGTGTTTTTTATATAAAGAGTTTATCTTCCAGCATCTGCGTTATTTCTGACTGTTCTCTCCTATTTCTACAAGAGTTCCTGACTTGCCACTGGAGATATTCCTGAGGTCTTGTGCAGCCAGACTTTTCGTTGGTAATGGAATCAGCAAATTTGAATTTCTCAGTTGAAACTCTACTTACTACTGAGATAAATCCATTGTTGAGTTATGTACCTACAAATTCAGCTAACTATGGAAACAATGTTACTAAGAATACTACACATTCTGTTGAATTTATGAACAAGTTACAGCTACTGGAGAAAAAATTGACTTCATTTAAAAAGCTGCAATGGCAGCGTTTCAGTTTTTGTGCTTATCTTGAGAGAGGAATAGTGCCCAGAGGCCTAAGAATAACCAAAATGCCTTCATATGGGAATGTCTTTCTTAACTTGCTTAAACGCTGGCAACAACTTAACCTGCAATTGAGCCTGGACTATATGAGTCTAATGAATGACTTTTTTGTGGAGGTAGAACTAGATCTAAAGAAAGAAATTTGTTGTCTAGATAAAGAATTACGAGACTCGCAGGTCTTCTCAGATAATACTGAAAACTATGAACAATTGTTCAATAGAATTAATTCACTAGATAAAAGAATGGAGGAGTTGAAAAAGAAAAAGCTGTTACGTGATGCTAACGATTTTGCGCTAGGTCACATCTTCACGTGGCCTAAAATCACGAATAAAACTAACACTAATGGGGTGTTTAATCATAAACATAACAAAAATAAAACATCAGACTCCCTGGATACTTTTGAAGAGACAGCGATGGTCTCGGCGCAAACAGAAGTGATTGCTATAGTGGAACAGACCAACCAATTGGATCACGCGATAGCGATAACTCCCACTGACGTACCGAACGTTGACGTGAATACATCTAAACATGAGAAGCATCCCACGGAGGGTAAAGAAAAGGGATTGCAGCAACGCGGAAAGTTACAACAAACTACACTTAACCTGAAACGTTTCCAGTTGACTCAAGCAGAAGCAGTACCGGAACGTAGTTTCCAAAAAGACAGAATGGCTTCAACTAGTACATTAACACCAACCAAAAGGAAAAATAGCAGCTCTTTAGGACTCAGCAAACATGTCCGACGATAGAACAAGGTACATTGAATTTGTCAAGCTTCACGTTAACAGAAGCACATTACTCACTGCTACGAAAAGGCTTGAATTTTATTCCAACAGCAAGCGATGATTTGGTAAATGTAATAACAGATTTGAAATTGTTTGTTAGAACGATAACCTTAAAAATGTTATTTGGCAATAAGAGTAATGTTGAATCTATATGTAAACGGAGAAGCACATTTATACCGAGTAATGTACCAGTATTGACAGCGTTTCACGATTTATGTGAACAAGAAATTAGAGCAATATACAATGGTAACTATAAATGTGAAAGTACAGCATTTTCAAAGAACTTTAATCTGAATAAGGAAGAGCATAAAGCATTGAAAACATTAATTAATAATAATGATATTATAATTAAAACAGCGGCTAAGGGTAATGTTACTGTTGTAATGGACAAAGATAAGTACATACATTCTATGGGAATTCTGTTGAATGATACCAAAGCTTTCAAAGTGATTAACAATAGTGATGTTAAAAAATGTATTAGCACAATTAATATGGTTATATATGAATTGCAATTACAAGAAGATATAGACATAGATCTTTTTAATTTTCTTACAGTACCATGTCCCCTTATACCAAGATTATATGGAGTTCCAAAAATACACAAATCCACCACGGACCCACCTATGAGACCTATAGTCTCAGGTGGAGGGTGGATAATCGAACCCATATCTATTTACTTACAACAACAATGATATCCCCATATGAAAAGTTGTAGTACTGTGCTAAAGGATACTACTGATTTTCTGATCAAGCTAAAACAGTGGCAACAATCATCAAGAACAAAAATAAAATCATATGATAATATTATGCTAGTTACGTTGGATGTTACATCTCTCTTTACAGTAATATCCAATGAATTTGGTATTAACTGCATAAGAGAATTCCTAATACAACAAACTTCCTATACAGCACGTAAAATAGAAACTATTTGTGCATTGTTAGATTTAGTTTTAACAAACAACATATTTTTGTTCGACCAACAAATATATCTACAAATATCGGGTGTAGCTATGGGTACTTCCATAGCAAACACCTATGCTAACCTGGTATATATCTGGGAGCAGAAATGCATACTAAATGAAGACAATAATTTTGCAAACAACATAGCATTTTATCAGAGATTTGTAGATGATTGTTTTTTATTGTGGAATGGGACTGAGTCTCAGTTGAAGTCATTCTTATTATATTTGAATGAAAGTACTAATTTTTTAAAGTTTAAAATGGAAGTTTCTAAGAACAAGATAGTGTTTTTAGATCTATTGTTGAATAAAACTGTAGATTCTTTTGAAACCAGTATATATCAAAAAGAGGTACACTCAGGACGATACTTAAATTCAGACAGCATGCATGCTCCCCATGTATTTAAGAGTATAGTAGGGTCACAGTTGGGCAGAGTTAGTAAATTAAACACTAATGAGGTTATGTTCAATATACAACTTGAATCTACAGTACAGGAATTACTTTCTAGTGGCTATAATAGTAGATTAGTTTTGGAATGCAAGAATAAAACCATAGCCCTAAGGAACACTACTCTCAAACCCACATATAGTGAGGGCACTACAATGGGTGGAGCAAGGGAACCTGACAATAAAGTGAGATTTGTTACTTCCTATAACTCTAATACACATTTAATACAAAGGGTTACAGAAAAAAACTGGCTTATACTAATGGCATGTACGGAAGTAAGGAAAATATTAGATGACAAGCCATATTTTTCTTTTAGAAACATGAGGACACTAAAGCAACAATTGTGTTATAAAGATTTTCATATGTTGAAAACCAGTAATATCACAAAGCCAGGAACGTACAAATGTTACAATTGTACATGCTGTACAGATATTCATGAAAGTAATAGTCATTTATTTAAACATCCTGTCACCAGGAAAGTTTATAAGTTTCATGTCAAAGCTACTTGCAACACTACCTCAGTAATATATATGGCTACATGCTCAGAGTGCTCATCGTTCTATATAGGTAAAACTATAAGAAAATTAAAAAATAGAATAATTGAACACAAATCAGAGATCAATAGGGCTGTGAGAACTAACTCCCTATATAAGCACATAGAGGAACATGGAGCTAAACACAGATTTACATTCCGCGTTATACATGTAGTTGAGACAACACAAAGAGGGGGTGATATAAATAATAAACTGGAGTTGAAAGAATATGACTGGATACTTAGGTTACAGGCAGATAAACCACCAGGAATAAATGATGTGATAACATTGAAACCTGTTTTAAAGTTTTTACAACAAACAAAATTAAAGTGAAAATACTATGTTTTATTAGATACATGTCATGTGACTACTTGGCTGCAAGTCATGTGATATTGACCCACACCATATAAAAATTCTGTTTTTAACTGTTGAAATGTATGCACTGAAGAAGGGTTTTTACCTGAAAGCTTTGCCGTGTTTTTTATATAAAGAGTTTATCTTCCAGCATCTGCGTTATTTCTGACTGTTCTCTCCTATTTCTACAAGAGTATTCTGGCAAAATGACAGGGATCTTGCACTCTGTCTCAAGCAAGTCTTGCTATCTGAGTGGTAGTGTCTATTTCTGCTCCTATGAACCTTAAGGACTGCAATGGTTCTAGCACAGATTTATCGCAGTTTTCAGTAATGCCCACAAAGGTGCAGAGTTGAAGGACATAATCTCTTGACTGCAGTAAGTGATGCCTGGTCAGGGCAGTTACGAGCCAGTCGTCCAAGTATGGGAATACACAGATCCCCTTGTGTCTCAGATGAGAAGGCACTACTGTCATACATTTGGTGAACACACTGGGGGCTGTAGTGAGACCAAAGGGCAGAGCTCAAAACTGGAAGTGACTGGCTCCCAGCTGGAATCATAAGAACCACCTGAACTGTCTTGTCCATTTGGACATGACAGCATGCATCTTTGGCGTCTACAGAGCACATCCAGTTGTCTTTTCCAGGAAAGAAGTAACAATTGCAGTGTTACCATGTGGAACCTGGTCTTCTCTATTGATTTGTTTAGATTGCCGAGATCCAGAATGGGTCTCCAGTCCCCTGCTTTCTTTGGAACTAAAAAGAATCTTGAGTAGGTTCCAGATCCCTTCTGATCTGCAGGGACATCTTAGATGACTCTTTTGCTTAGCAACTCTTGAATTTCTAAAGTTGCTTGTTCCTTTTGACTGAACGGGACCATCTGGAACAACTTTTTTTCTGGGAAGGAGGGAATGATAAATCCTCTGGATATTATGTCCTGCACCCATTTGTCATTTTTGGCCAGGGTTCTCGATGCAGGGATAATCGTCCCCCAACTGCCTCCAGAGGGGTGCAATCGGGCACTCCTTCAGGAGCGCTAGAAAAGTCTCCCAAGGAAATATTGCCTGGAGCCTTGGTTTTGCGGACGCACCCCCCCCCCCCCCACGAAAGCAACTTCTCCCGTTGTTGTTACCCCTCTGAACTTTCACCTTGTATATCCTGACAAGACCTCTGGGATTTTCTGAACCACATTTTTCCACTACCTTTTTGGCCCTTGGGAAAGGGTCTGGTAGGAGTGGGGAAACATACTCCAATGGCAGACAAGGTCCTACCCTTCCTGTTCACACCTGGTAAGCTTTTCCTTCACTTCTGGCCCAAAAGGGATGAGCCGTCAAAGGGATTATCAATGGGGTCTATATTATGTTATCGACCTCTTAGCTTGTCAAACGCCTGAACATCGACATCCAAGGGACGAAAACTGACAATCTCAAATAGCCAGTTAAACTAATTCTTTCACCTGCAAAGAATTTGCTTGAACATGCCAAACTAACAAACTTCCAACCTGTAAAAAAGTGGGGGGCTTTACCTCCACACCCTCCCAAGGTGGGGGGGGGAGCTGTGCCTCCCACACCCCTCCTAACTAAATACACCAACTCCGAGATCGCTCTACATTGGGGAAAGGGCAAATTCCCGACAATGGCCAAGCAAATTCTTTCCCGGTGAAAGAATCCGCTTAACTGGCCATTCGAGATGGTCAGTTTTCGACCCTTAGCTGTCGAAGTTTAGGCGTTCGGCAAGCTAAGTGGTCAATAACAATATAGATCCTATTAATGAAGGAAGACTTGAAGGGCTCTGCAAAATTTCAAAGGCACATCAAAGCCAGTCTCCAGATAGATACCTGAGGCTGCTGCCCTACTTGTTCCATCCGCTGCGTAAGAAATTAGCCTCATGGAAGAGCTTACTACTGAATTTAAGGTAGCGAGCTGAGCACTGACTTTCTCTGCCGCTGCATCGGCTACAGCTACTTGAAGGGAGCCTGATAACTCTTTAATCAGGTCCCTCTGAAGTCTTGTGAGGAGAGTTCGGTAAATCAGAGACCGTAAGGCAAAGGTCGCTGATGTGAAGACACACTTTCCATATCTATCCAAAGTCCAGGACATGGCATCAGCCCCTACACCTTCTGTAAGAAAAGTTTTGTCTTTGGAGGCGGTGATGTACTTATCTAGCCTCCTAGGAGTAGGGTCTTTGGAATCTGGGGTCTCTCCCAAGCCTTTCGAGAGACAAGGTCAATAAGCTCAGCGAAAGGTGGAGTAACCCAAGAGGTTGATGGGGGAAATGCAAATGCCTTCAGGAATAGGAGGACTGCCAATCACCTCTCTGTTTTAATAGTTCTAGGATGTCTCCAAAGCAGACATCTTCAGGAGGTGATCATGGGGACCCTTCTGCCTCATCGAGGTCAGTATCAGATGTGACAGACTCTTCTGGGGAGTCTAGATGCTTCCTCTTACATGTCCTCTTCCAAGGGACCTCTTCAGTGGGGTACTCTGGAGAGGCTTCAGAAGAAGAGGCAGTACCCTGAAGTACATCCTGAGTCCTACCATCTCTGCGGACCTGTGGAGAGGGCCCGTGAGAAGACAGACACCTCAGCTAAGGGGGGAGGAAGAACTGACGAAGACTGTGTACCAAACTGTGAAGCAGTCAAAGCCCTCCTCATTACCTCGAAGGCAGACCCTCCCCACTCCAAAGAGGTCCCTGGATCCGACGAGCAAGTTGCTGGCACCGAAGGTATCTTCAAAGCAGAAGAGGGCAGCTCCAAATCAGCGATAGGAGCTGAGATTACCTGTGCAGAGGCCCCCAGGGACATAATCAATTCCGAAGATATCCGGAAAGTCTCCACAGACCGGACAGGGGAGTGTTGGCTCCTAGAGATCTCCTACTGTGAAGGCACTGAGATGCTCAGGGCTGATGTCAAAGCCGGGGAGATTATAAATCCTGGAGAAGACACTGAAACAACCTGGATGTCAGTATCTTCCAGCACCGAAGCAGGATGACGGAGCGGAGGAGGAACTACAGCATGAGAGAGGGTTTTTAATTAACCAGATTCCTTTGGGCTCAAAGCAACGAGAATTCTGGTCAAAGCAGATGTCTTGAAGTCTCTCCATGACCCTATCCACGTTTTCATCTGACAAACTCCTGGTAAACCTAGAGGATAGGGAAGGTGATCTTGAAGCATCCAAAATTGGAGAACGGAGCCTGGAAGAAATCTTCTCTACTGAAGGAGATCGGCTCCTGTGCCTTTGCGCCAAGGATGTAGTCGGTGCCAGTGGAGAATCCTGCTCCATGGAAGTACCAAAGCCAGGAGTGGGTGTCAGTTTCAATGAAGCCTTCGGATCCATTAATTTCGGAGCTTCCTGTTTCGGCTCCAAGGATCTAGACTCTGACGAGGGTCTCTTAACTGGCTTGTCTGACTTTTCGGTTGATATAGCCCCAGAAAAAGGCGTTTTCAAAAGGACTTTCAATATCAATTTGTTCTTATGTTCCACTAAATACTGGTGATTAAAGTTGTGGCAAATGGAACAAGACTCTTATAGGTGTATAGCCCCTAAACAATATAAATACAAGGTGTGTGAATCACTAAGGGGCATTTTTCTTACTACGCTTCTCACATTATTTGAAGCCTAAAGGCTTGTTTTCTTTTTGATACATTATCAAGATAAGAAAAAAATAGAGAAATAGAAAAAACACACTCGCTTAAGCAAATTTAAGCCCTCTAACTTTGACTTTGGACACACACACACACACACACACACACACACACACACACACACACACACACACACACAGAAGAAAGTCAGGAAAAAGGGGTTATATTTTAAAATTTTTTCGAGTTAAGAAAGGAAAGGAACATCCTCTAACAAACGGACGTTCCCAAAATGCCTTCTAATTTAAACAGCCGTATGAAACGGAAAATGCTAATATAAGATATAAAGAAAGCTCTCTCTCTCTCTCTATATATATATATATATATATATATATATATATATATATATATATATATATACACACACACACACACACACACACACACATGCATACATATATGGAGAATATAAAGAAAAATAAAGAAAATAGCTATCAAAAAATTTTTACTTGGCCCAGATCTATGACTGACGAAACCTCTTTGCTGCATGGCAAACGAGATCTGAGGTAATCAGGGGAAGGAATTATGGGTAAAGAATGTAGCATATGAGCTTTGCTGAATGCCTCGAGCTGGAATACTGGCCGAGACAGATCCAACACATCGGATCCGACCCACAAGTGAGAATAAAGGCGAGACTGACAACATCACATTGAATGTTCTTAAAAAAATCACAAACAGAAGGTAGACGAAAAATATTTCCAGTCAGTCGTCTTCATGTGAAAATGAAAAACAGTAGCAGTGTATTCTGAAACTTTCAACAATTTTGGTCCGTGGACTTATACAGGAAAGAAAGTGTCAGGGCTTCCCATGAATGCTGCTGAGGAGAAAAGTATACACCCCTAGGTAACTTGAAAATGCCTGGCTAAGAAGTTTCCACTGGAACAGGAAAAGTCATTCAAGCCATATCGTACTGACTACGACAACCCTTAAGAGCCCAACAATGCCAATGCATGTAATAATTCAGTGTACAAAAGAGAGACAGAAATGAACAGTGTTCCTCCACGCTTACCTCTCTTTATCAACATCAGACTCCCCTACTTCTTGCATCTCTGCTCTATCCTCATACAGTAGCTTGTGCTTTTCAATGAAGTTCTTCTGCATAGCTGACATTTGGGCCATTATCTTCTCCCGGTGGAGTTTGGCAGCTTCTGCCTTACGTTTTCTTTCTGCCTTCTCCTTATCATGAGCATTCTATACATCAAAATGGAACCAAATGAAAAAGAATCACTGGCAAAGACATTTTGAGCAAAACCAGAAAAAAAAACAAAACTGCATCAATGTTTTCCAAATAAATTTGGAATTACACACACAAGTGAATACCCTGCATGCAGTTTAACATTTTGGACATCAAACCAGATAAATTCAAAACCTCGGTGCTCCCTTAATCTGCCCCTTACATTTTATCACTGTCAATTAAATCAAGAAAACATTTACAGAGCCAACTCTTAACATTTAGCAGCACACAAATATCAACAAACATTACAGTCAGTTGTTGTTTGTCTTTCGGCTTTTTCCCAGTAAGGGGTCGCCACAGCGGAACTCTGGTCCGCTAATGATTGGCAGCAGATTTTTTTTTTTATGAAATGCCGAGGTACCAGCTCGATGCCCAATCTTCAACGAAGGCACGCCCATTTAAGCACGCATGTCTTTCGAACGCTACCCAACCGCAGGGAGGACATGCAAACTCCACACAGAAGGCACTCCCAAGCAAAGTATCGAACGGGAGAACCTCTTGCTGTGAGGTAACAATGCTACCGCCATACCATTGCAGCATAAACAAACATTACAGTCAGTCACTTCCCAAAATACTATTCATAAAATATGTGCTCCATAAACTTTTTGAAACAGGTGACCCACATATCCTTCAAGTATTTCACTTTTCAGTGAGAAACTCGATTTGGCAGTATTGTTTTTTTTTTTCTTTTTAAACAAATCACTATATTCTGTATACAAAAATGAGTGCCTGGAAACTTCTGGTCAGCATATAAAGCTCAGTGTGTGCACTTTGTGACAGCTCACTGAACAGTATTTACTAAATTAAATATTACTCCTAGGATCAATCAGTCCATGGATACTTTGGTACTTTTAGGTGGTTTTGGGAGTTGATCTTAATATTTACATCAGCAGGTGTGCAGAAGTATCATGAAAACACTTAAATTATAGTTCAGTGCCAATTTTATCACCATGTCCTGAAACTGTTCTGGTGACAAAGAAGCAAAAACATCCCAGACCAGAGGTTCAAGAGGTCAACAAAATGTAAGTTATAAGGACGAACAGCTAGCAGATCTATTAGACATCAACACTGTGAAAAATTAAGCTGCTGGAAGAGGTGGCTTTCCAACACTCTGACTAATTGCAAGAATTCCAGGTGAGGCCCATAGTGCCAAATATAGGATTCTGACAAATGAAGCTTTAGTTGAGTCTCTAACTGAAATGCCAGGAGATGTATGACCACGCTTGAAAGAAAGGCTTTTGATTTACTGGCATTTTGGAGACAGTTGAAGCTATGACTGTCTTCAAAAGATGCTGGTACTTTTTCTCCCAAAGAATTAAAGAAAGAGTAAAGTCTGTTTCTTGCCTCATAGACAGGTGGTGAAACTTGGCACTTCAGGAGTCTTCTGTGGTAATAATTACACTGAAACCAAGAGCAAACAAGAGATCGGTTTTTATTATAAGCAATAAGGCTACACAAGCGGTTAGAGTTTAAATGTTGGCCTCTACACCAGATAATAAACAAATGATAATTGCTGGGAACAGTTACTTTTTTTAAATGTGCAGGAAGCACTTGAGATTAAATCTTTAGCTTATGAATATATCCCTTTTTCAGGTAACTTTGTAATTAGTATGGGATATGGAGGTACCATTGCAGCTTCAGGTTCACAGTAGAATATGTGATCTAAGGAACTTTTCTCCTACACAAGGACAGAATGGAGCTGAGAGAAAAGTTGGCTTTCTTTCCACACAGACATAAGCCAGGCTTGAATATCAGCTGAACAGGACACCATGATATTTTCCTTAAATTGCATACTACTGAAACAAGATGAGTAATTAAAAACGAACAGCTCATGGATGTAAAAGCAAATGGTATTACTGCAACTGCAAATCTGACATGGCAGACATTTGCATAAGGATTCATTTTGACATAGTATTTCACTGATGACACCAAACAAATGTTCCCCCTTACCCTTTTTCCTATGATGGATTCAGGGCAACAAGCAATAAAGACAGAGTCATACTCTGCTGCATTTTGCATGCCAGTTCAGTATGACTATTAGAATATCTCTCTCTACTTTTACAGGATTACACTATATTCTTCTAGTAGAGACAATGTCTTCACATTGGAAATGCTGGACTTTAACATTAGTAGTAGGAAAAACTGTATGGAAGTTATCTTTGTTGATGAAGAGAGACACGACTGAGCTCTTGAGTGTGTCCCCCAGGCAGGTGTGACCCTAGCCCTAAGCAGCATTCTACCTTCACCAAGAGTGATACCACACCACCAAAAAAAAAATAATTGACTTCAACAACTGGCTTAGTTTCTGGAGTCATTCAAAGGGGATCCAGTATCTGTCTGCCTGGGATGGCATGGCTGATAGGCCTCAATGCTTTGAAAGAGATGGGCTCCACCTGTCACCACTGGTATTTCGGATACTAGCCAAGGGTCTTGCCTCCCCCATTGTGCCTTTTTTAGGCAATGTCCCAAAGACAAATCTTCCAACATAAAAGATCTGTCAAAAAGCAAATTTAATGTCATGCTGCTTAACGTTAGGAGCCTTAACCTGAAAATGCTTACTTGGGGCTCTCCTTGCACTAGAAGATGCAGATGTCTGTGCAGTCATGGAAATATGGCTCAGGTCTGTGGAGAGCACCCTGCCTTACCAGATTATACCTTATTCTAGACATTCCAACCCCAAAATGAGGTCAGGAAGAGTAAGGGTGGTGGAGTCTCTATCTTCAATAAGGGCAGGCATACCTCCAGACTGGTTTGCTAGCATCATGCGCTGGAACTACTCTAGGTGCAACTGACAGTTGGCAAGACACCCATCCAAGTTACAGCCAGCTATAGACCCCCCTCCATGACTCAGGACACCCAATCCTCCTACCTGGATCTACTTGACTCCATCAAGGTACCCCCTAACACCCTGATCCTTGGTGACTTCAACTACCCCACCATAGACTGGGTGAACTATTCCTACACTAATGCACTCGCCCAATGATTCCTTGACTTCATCAATTCTAATGCATTATACCAGCTCGTCTCATGCCGCACAAGGGGAGATAACATTCTGGACTTGGTTCTCACCTACACAGGCGACCATTGCACCACTCCCATAGTATGTTCTTCCCTGGTGAGATCAGATCATCGATCTGTCTCATAAGAAGTTTCTACAACCCCCCCCCCCCAGGCCGTCATCAAGCTAAAAAACGTCTCAAAAGTTGACTACAACCTCCGAATGGAGGGTATCAGTAGCTTGACACCACCGACCCCCTCAGAGGATGCAGACAACTATGCTGAACAGTACACCAATGCAGTGTGTAAGCACCTGTACAACTGCATGGACTCAGACATACCCAAAAGAACTAAAACCTGCTCCTCAAAATGAAACATAAACCTGTCTGGTGGACATCCTCTATTAACAAGCTTTACAACAAAAGGGAGAAACTGTTATCCAAGGGTAAAAAGGAAAAGATTCTAAATTGGAAAAACTTGCTCCTTAGCCTCAACAAGCAAATTAGATCACTAGTGAAAACCTCCAAAGCCAATTATGAATCTAAACTAAACTCTGAAAAAAGGGAAACCACAAAGCCTTCTTCCGTTACATCAGGAACCTCCATGGCAATGCCCAGGTTTGTTCCGAATTAGTACTTAACAGTATCACTTACACTGATCCTGCTGACTTAGCCAGCCTGCTAGCAGATAGGTTCAGCACAAACTTCAACCCCCGCCCCCATCTCAAAGGCCATTTCAAAATCCCTAATACTTGTCCTACACTCACATCTCCATAGATCAAGTGTTAAAGGCCCTAGCCAAGGCAAAGAACACAGCTTCCATGGTACCCAACAGTATCCTAAGCTGTATTCTCCACCATCTCCAGCAAGAACTAGCTTTGTCATTGAGCACCCTCTATTCAACCACAGCCTAAGTACAGGCTTCATTCTAGCAGAGTAGAGAACTGCCACTGTCATCCCCTTGTACAAAGGTGGTGCCACTACTAACCTGGAAAACTATCACCCCCATTAGCTTGACAAGTCTGATCTGTAAATCCATGGAGCATATTATTATGGATCTCGTAAACAAGGACATAGGCAATCTCCAAGCCCTTGAACCCACCCAATCTGGATTCAAGAAACAACAGAAACTTTAACCCCAATAACTTCCAAGCTGAACTAAAATATTGTGATTGGTCACCTATAAAATACCTCCCACTTGAAGAAGCAACAAACTACTTTAACTCAAAATTCTTAACAATCCTTAACCACCATGCACCAAAGCGTTCCATCAAAATTAAATATAAACCTACCCCATGGCTTACAAAGAAAACCATGCAGAAAATTCAACAGAGAAATAAAGTTTGGGCACTATGGAGAACAACTAAAAACCCCGTAGACCAACAACAATTCAGGCAAAAAAGAAATGAGACTAAGAAAGCTATACTCGAAGATAAAAAAACTTTTACTTCCACCTCCAACAGACCAACCAAAATAATCCACAAAAGTTCTGGGCTAACAAACAGACTACTTCAACCAGACCAATCTGCAACACCACCCCCTACAGGATCAAATTCAGACAATCCAAAGCAAACTGCTAATGCTTTTAATACCTTCTTCACTGACACCATCCAAACACTTGCTAATCAACTAACAGCCGATAGCCCTTCCAACCAATACTACTAACTCTCTCCCAACTCTAAACCTGCAACCTGTCCCAACTTCCCTCATCTGCAACCTCTTAATTAAACTAAAACCTACTACCCCTCAGCTGACCAGCTACCTGCTGAATACCTGCAAAAGGCAGCCAAAGTCATAGCTTATCCTGTATCACTGCTGATAAACAGAACCATACAAGAAAGCACTATTCCCACCATCTGGAAAATCTCCTACATTATCCCCCTACACAAGGGTGGAAACTCCAGAGAATATTCTGACTATCAGCACTACTTTCCCCATTAGCTAAAATAATGGAAAAGTGCATCCACAAACAGTTGCTAGACCACCTACTCCAGAAAAATGTATTGGCCAACTCTCAACATGGCTTCAGGCCTTTCCACAGTACAACTGCACTCCTATCCTTCACTGACAGCATCAATAAAAAACTTAATCTTCTCTCTTCAGCACTTTTCATCGACCTTTCAAAAGCATTCAACATGGTCAACCACCACTTCTCAATATTCTAAAATCCTTCTCTCTGGACACAAAGACTATAAAATGGTTCCAGTCCTACCTTGATAATAGACAGCAGGCAGTGCTACAGGACAACAACCTCTCATCCCATCTCCCAGTTACCCTAGGTGTTCCTCAGGGATCTATATTGGGCCCCCTCCTTTTCTCAATATTTATTAATGAACTCAACCTAGCTATTCCTTTAACTGTGTACAATATGCAGATGATTCAACAATAATCTGCTCAGCTAAATCTCAGTCCCAGCAACAGACTAACTCAGTCAATGTTCAATAAAACAGAAAATTGGTTTCTACAACACTGCCTCCTCTTGAACCCCCCAAAAAAACAAACTCCTCCTCTTCACTCCTACCCGTAAAATCACTCCCAATGAACTTTTCAGTCTTATCCAGTAATGGTAGACTCATATCTCCCGATCCAACAACTAAACTTCTAGGGGTAACCACTGATAACCTGAACTTTGAAACCCATATCAACAATACCATAAAAACTGTCAACAGGAAACTAGGCTCCCCTCTATAGGATAAAACCCTTTCTCTCCCCACTAGCCAGAAACACTATTGCCTATTCCCACCTTATCTCCACACTTCTCTATGCTTCTTCCATATATACTAACTTGTCAAAAATAACCTTAACAAGCTAGCCAACACTTACAATAGTATTGCCAGATTTGCTCCTGCTTCCTCCTTTAAGACCCATCACTGCCATAACCTGAAACAATTAGGCTGGTTAGAGCTTCTGAATCAGATTCACTTTAAACAACTCACCATTGTGCACAAAACCTTTTTCCAACCTACCAATACCCCAATACTTGCTAGTCTCATTACCCAATATAAGAATCTTTCAACTTTACGCTCATCTAATAAAGTACTAGTATCAACATGTAAATCTAATAACATGGCAGGAGATGCTCTGTTCTCACATGCAGTTGGAAAGTATTGGAACCAACTCCCCCATGAACTTACATCACTGTCTTCATTTACACTTTTTAAACACAATCTGAAACTCTATCTTAAAACTCACTGGTTATGTCCCTGTACAAGTCCAGACTAATCTCATACTATATCCCAAATACCCTCACTTAAGACCTAATTCCTGCTCTGTGTCTTTTTAGATCAAGGCCTATCCTTGGCAAAAACATATCTTAACCTAACAGAGATAATTTAAAATACCTAGTTAAATTCTTCTGCATATAATTCTAAAGCATCCTACTTAATGGCAGGCAACAAGTATTATTTAAACTGTGAGCATTGCTGAACTGTTGAAACTTGAAGTATGTATTTGTTTAACAATTACTTTCTAGTTACTAATGAAGTCTTGTACATACAGCCTAAAATATCTTATCTAATGCTTGTAACATGTTTTTTGTATAAACTGTGAAGATTCCTGAACTGTTTAAAAATTGTAGTATTTAACTGTATAACAACTAGTACCTGTATGTTAGTAGTCTAGTAATCTTGTGGAGCTTAACTCCCTGGGACTCTACTGAAAATGGACATAAATCCAGTTAGACTATCCCAGTCAACAAATGTAAAATAAATAAAATAAATCTTTCCTGTTGAATCTGGTTGACTTCTTTGAGACTGTCACCACGGCCCTGGAAGAGTGAAGGTCAGTAAATGCAGCTTACCTTGAATTGGCCAAGGCCTTTGACGCAATCCCCCACTCTGGCATAATTGCAAAGCTAACACAATGTGGTGTAAATCCCTTGGAACCTATTTGAGACAGAACAAGAAGTTCTGGAGAAACTAGGGAATTGTCCATTACTTGTTTACAGAAAGGGGAGGAATTTGAAGAATATTTTAGAAACAGACCCCAGGATACTGAATAGAACAGAAGGTACCTACAAATGTGAAAGTTGTAACTATTGTAAATATATTGCAACAGGGACAAAACTGGGAGTAGGTACCTGAAGACTGGAAGTGAAGGGCAGATACAACTGCAATTCCAGGCCTGTTGTTTACGTAGCCACTTGTCAGGTCTTCCCAGCATTCTATGTTGGGAAGACTGACAGGAGGCTAAAGGAGAGGATATATGAGCACACCTATCACATTAGGAAAAAGACCTTAACTAATGCATTAGCCAGGCACTGTATAGAACATCCCACACACTATTTTCTTTTTAAAGTGACTGGTCAAGTACCAGTCGGTGTTAAAGGAGGTCCCTACCATTTAATGTTGGAGAAACAGGAACTTCTCTAGCAACTTGGGTTGAACTCTTATACCCCTCCAGGTCTAAATGAAGTGATTTTGATTGCATGTATTGTAAAACTGAGAAGCTTAACACGTTAGGGAAACATTTAAAATTTTGCTTCTCTTACAACATTTGGATGTTGATTTTTACATTCTTATATGATGATTGTTTATGTGTTACTTATATTTATACATATATTCTTTAGTCACATATACACTTTCCCAATTTTAGTACTACCTTTGTTAATTAACACAAAACATTAACTATTTTAACTTAGTTTATTTTACTGAAAGGAAGATAACAACGCAATCTCAGTTTTGTATGTTGTGACATTATGTGAAACACAATGTGATTGGCAGGCAGTTTCAAATTAACCAGCTGCTATGTATTTAAAATGGAGTGTTTATTTTTACAACTTGTCTGAGGAAGTCTGCTATTGTGGAGACGAAAAGCGCTTAACTTCATTAAACCGGTGTTCAATTTGTGTTGTGGTTCCAGTGGTAATTTTTCAAGTATATAGTGTAAATCCCTATCTCATCAGGTGGGTGGCAAACTGGCTCACTGACAGGACCCTCAAGGTCAAAACAGGTGTCTCCACCTATAATTGCAGACTTGTCACTTATGGAGTTCACCATGGATCTGCTCTGGGACCCCTACTGTTTGGCATCTACTTCTCAGAGGTCCAGGCAAAGACAAAAGGCTGTGGCTGACCAAATTTGCAGATGACTGTATATTGGGTGCTGTCATTGACTTCCCAAATGATGTTAACATACTCTAAGAGGGTCTTACATTAACTAATGACTGGTGCCAAAGTCTTGGCCTCAAGTTAAATGCAAAATATATCATCATACCATTTGGCAAAAATATGCCCCGCCCTACTGACTAACATCAACGGCAACCCCCTAAGCACACAATCTGTGGTGAGAGACCTGGGTACTCAGATTGAAATAATCTCACATTCGACCATCATGTAGCGGCAGTGGTCAGAAAAGCCTCTTACTTGGTTCATCTCATAACTAAAGGGCCTGCATCCAGAAAAAAGGAGGTTACTATCTCTCTTTAATCCTCCCTCATTAGACCAATAACTGAGTATAATACCCCCATTTGGTATGTACCTCTCCAAACATCTGCACCAAATGGAAAGGCTACTGAAATACCTCACAAAGAGAATCCATGGCCTCCAACACCTGTCCTATGCGGACAGGCTCAAATCACTATCAATCTACTCAGTATTGTACAGATTGCTCAGAGGTGATCTATGTCTTGCCTACAAGGCAGTCTTGGACCCTGCCCTACTACTAGAGATGCTCCACATCAGTAAGTCTAACTTGTCACGCATTTCCTGCTCAGAAGGCCTGAATCTAATATACAACATCAACAAAACCTGTTGGAAAGCCAGGTTTGTCTCCCAGAGGCTGCCCTATCACTGGAATAGACTTGCCATAAACGTCAAGAGAGTATCTCACCTGACCCTCTTCAAACGCACCCTTGATGAGTGGATGGGAAACCACAAACTTGTCCCAGGGGTTCCACCTGTGTCCCTCATTGATAGGGGTGACAGATGTTGACTAAGATTTCTTTCTGTGGATAAACTCTTGGCTAGGCTTGTAAGGGCTCCAGGGCTATTAGCCTAGTAACCTCCTATGATCTTATGAACATTATACAGTTTAGTGGAAATCTAGCAGTGAGAAAGCAACTGACTAATAAAAATATTTTCACAAAGAAAAAAATAAACAGCCACATTTTAAATAATAAAAAAATAGAAAAATTAGAAAAATTACCACAAGGGAGCAAATGCTTCTCCACCAAAGCCAACGAATTAAGTGAAAAATGAACGTGCACAGGAGCAAACCAAAGCTTATTGAAACAATCCAAATAAGAGAGAGATAAAGTCAAATTTGTAAAATCCACAGAGACAGAAGTCAATAAAATCCAAAAATACGTTTATTGTGACACAAAGCTGTAAGCGCTTTCACCCAAGAAGGCTTCTTCAAACCAATGATACTTCTTCTTGCAATTACACATAAATACACCTGCCAATTAAACAATTAAGTAAAAGCCTTGCATCATTTCCTACAACTTCCTTCTTAAAAAATTCTTAAAACATATATACATTAAAAATGCATTCTAAATATAATCAAACACATATACAACAAAAAATATAATACATAAAAATATATTAGAAAAAAATATATATATATATATATATATATATATAAAAATATAAAATCCTTTTATTATTTAACTTTTAATCTCCTGTTCTTTAAAACAGGTCTTAGGGATACTTTGTCATTCAGGCCAGGCTTTTTATCTGCTCCGAGCCTGATCCACTTCAATTCACATCTCTCAATGAAGTTCCTAATGAATGCTCTTGGGTGAAAGCGCTTACCAGCTTTGTGTCACAATAAATGTATTTTTGGATTTTATTGACTTCTGTCATTGTGGATTTTACAAATTGAACTTGGTTAACTCTCGTTTATGTGGATTGTTTCAATAAGTCTTGGTTTGCTCCTGTGCACGTTCATTTTTCACATTTTAAATAATGACAAACACACTAATAAAAAAGAAAACAAACCATAGTTACATTTTCCATTACTGTACTCCAATATCAATATTTTCTTGTTTAACAATTTGCATTAGTTTAAACATCAGAAATTGCTTATTTCATGTCTCAATCCTTGATAGGGACGGCAATCTCTAGCCTGCAGTACAAATGAGTTCTTGGCTTCTTCCCATGGTATTACTTTTACCTCTATAGTTACTTACTCCAATACCTAGATTCCTTTGCCAATTTTCTCCAACAAATTCCAGCCCCTTCCTGCCTATTCTTATTCCCCTAATTGCAGCCATCCCTATCAGCAAAATCTCCTCTTTCCATCCGTGTTGGTCTAGTTCTTAGAATACTTTGTTACTTTAGGAATAAAATATTCTGCATGGTTATTGTTACTCTCCTTAAAAATCAGCATCCAAAAACTCACTCTCTCCTTACTTCTCGAGCTTCCCCCCTGTATCATCATCATACCTCTCCACTATGAACTATAGCCTTCTGCTTGTGCTACGCATAGAAGCATTAAACGTCTAGCTCTGAAATATCCCTTCAAATCAGGTAATCCCAAACGACCTTGTTCTATTGGAAATATCAAATTATCCCACTGGATGCTTGCCCTCTTCCCCTCCCAAATAAAATCCTTCAGCTCTTAATTGTTATCCACAACTTCTCCTCTGGTTGATAAAATTATGCCTGACCTGTGTATAAAACTAAAGGGACCAAACATTTTCACTGCTTGTATCTTGTTATCCATAGCCATATAACAGAGCTTCCAATTCCTCAGTTTTTACATTATCTTTTATTGTCTCTTCCCACATATCTTTAGCTGCCATAACAGAATCCTTTTTAGTCCATACTCCTAAATACTTAATTTTATTACCTCCCCATAAATGTGTGTATTGCTGAACCAGTGTGTGTGTGTGTGTGTGTGTGTGCGCGTGTGTGTGGGTACACAATTTACAGCTACTGCCTTTGTTTTATCTTCAATAATTTTGTATACTGAAAAGACATGAAAATGTCTCAGAACTACAATAATGAAATGTCCTTTTTTGGTTTTATCAGGTATAAAACCTCAACTGCAAATAAAGCCAACTTTTCCTGAATACCATACCAATTACATCCTTAAACTTCTGAGTCACTAATTTTCCTTGCCAATGGTTCTAAACATAATGCAAATAACAAACAGGAAAAAGGAAACCCCTACCTGATTCCTCTGTTCAAACAAAATTTATCAGAGCGGAAAATCTAACTTTAATTGTAATCTCCAGTCCCTTGTATCCTCCTAATCAATCTTATAATTTTACCAGACAATGAAAATATTTCCATTACCATACTTAAAATCCCAGCTTACTCTGTTGAATGTTTTCTATGTAACAAGACCTAACAACAGTGGTATTTTTTTAAATTCTGTTTCTCTCTGGATAATCATTGTTCTAATAATGTTGTCAAACGTTTGCCTTCCCTTCAAAAAAAAAAAAACCACAATGATAAATTTTGTCTACAATGGTTAAAAGTATGTCAGAGGTGAGTCAAAGGTGATACCAAACACTTTACAATCATGGTTTAGAATCAAAATGGGCCTATATAAAAGCTAGATCTGATGGCTCTTCACAATCTTAGGATGATGGTGCTTCTCCTCCTCTTAAAATACTGTTAAACAAAACCTTCCAGATTTTATATCACTTTCTCCCAACCTAGTTTACAAACCTCCACAAGAATACTATCTATTCCTGGGGAATTTCCTGCACATTGGTTATATATCACCATTTTTAATTAATCTCCTCCTATCCTTTTAGTAATTCAGCCTAATCTACCATTAGCCTAAGCATATTTAATTCTTCCATAAACATTTCCATTTGTACTTTTTCTTGATTCCCACATTTCTCTGCTTTATACAGATCTACATAACATTTCCAAAATATTTCTAATACCTCTATAGGACCTCTGGTTATTGTTCTTGTTATAGGCTCTCTAAGCTTGGCAACAAAATTTTCTGCTAAACGTTTTTGTGCTCCGGTGTTTTCAAAATCAGCTGCCTAACAGCAATCTTTCTAAACTCATGCATATTTTCAAGGTAGTTCCTTAATTTCTCTTTGCTACTATGCAATTGTGCCTCTTCTTGTTCCATGGGATTCTCCTGTTCTGTAAAACATTAACCTTTGTCAGTCCCTCTAAATTATTCTCATCATCTCTTAACCATATCTTTATCTTATATTTCCACCCTGTTTTTAACTCATACACTCCAGTGGAGCTCAGGAAGTTGCACTGTAACTTCCAATGGGTGCAGCCTAAGCCTATTTGACAAAATCAACGTATGTCCTTACATTTCAAACAAATGTTCACATCTCTGGAACCACAGAGGCTATGATAAATGGCAAACCCTTCAACACAAGCTATTTTATAGTGATAACATTCTTTAGGTTCTAGGTATTAAATGTAATTTTATAAGTCACAGTAAACACAGCAACTATGTTTGTAATATTTTGTAAACAACTTACAATATCTCAGCAACCACTCAAGTTACATACATACCGTCTGCATTTTATTTATCTAACAAGAACTTTCATATGAGACTAAGGAGTTCTACTTGTGTTACTTGGTTGCTGAGATATTTAGAAAAATGTGAAAATTATATCTATATAAATAATATCATGAAAAAATAAATTATGTACTCACCATAACGTTCCATGTGTGTTGTCCATCTTGCCTTCATTCTTAGCAGGTTTGGAACCAATCCGCGGTTCCAACTCAGCCTTACACAAAGCTGGAAGTCTTCCACTAGCTCGTGGCTAAAACCCTATTCCATGATGCACTATGAGTTCCCCAGATGTTGTTTGCAGATACAGCTAAATAAAGGTCACCGAATACGTGATAGAGCAATGAAGAAGGTCAAAGGACATTAATAGTCAATTGCACCAGCTTGGTCTTCCAGGAGTGAAAGACTGGGGGCAGGAGGGTGGTATGCAAGAATGAAGGCAAGATGGACAACACACATAGAATGTTATGGTGAGTACATAACTTCTTTAGACAATGATGTCCTATCTCGCCTTCATTCTTAGCAGGTTGGGACAGGGTCCCTAGCACCATTCTTCTTGGGTGGCTCAAGGGAAAATATTCTTCAGAACAGTGGACCTAAAGGAGGCCCTTTTCCTGGAGGATAAATCAACTTTGTAATGAGTAAAACAGGTATGAGGCCTTGCCCATGTTGCTGCAGCACAAATGGTGTCAGTAGGTAGTCTCGCCCAAAAGGCAGAAGAGGTTGCAATGGCTCTGGTAGAATGACCTTTTACTTTATGGGAAAGGTCTTTATTTTTAAATTGATAAGTAAAGGTAAAACAATCCGATAGCCACTTTGAAAGTGTGACTTTTGATACAGGAACGTCCTTTTTTTGAGCCCGAAAAGGATACAAATAATTGGTCATATTTTCTGAAATCTTTTGTCCTATGTTACTAGAAATGTAACTGTCTATGTACAACAAGTTGGTACAGCATATATTCTGCCTTGCTGCCATAATTTGGGAAAAAAACCAAGTAGTTCTATGGACTGATTCAGGTTAAAATTCTGAACATACTATGGCTGAAAAGGATAGGTTCATTCGTAAGGATACTCTGTCTTTGTGGAAAAACATGTAGGGGAGCTTTATGGATAAGGCTTGCAGCTCTGAAACTCTTCTTGCAAAAGTAGCAGCTAGCAAGAGAATCATTTACCAAAGTAAAATACTTGAGGTCATGGGATGATGCAGGCTCAAGGGGAAGGATCAAACAAGATAAAAAAAATTAAAGTTGCATAGCAGTGGAGGGACCTTAATAGGTGGTCTTACTTAAAGAGTACCTTTAAGAAAGGCTTTGCAAAGTCTGTGCGACATCAATTCTCCATTGAGCTCTTTATACTCCTTGCTCTACTCTACCCTCAACATTTTATTTTCTATTCACCTAAAACAAACTTAAGCTAACATTCACTGATTAAGCATTTTCTCTCTCTTGACTCTAAGTATGTAAATATTGTAAATATCAAGAAACCTCAGATCTTTATATTACAGACAGTTGAAACTTGCTGCACTGAATTGGAAATACCTGTAAACTGTGTTCTCCATTATCTTTAATTGTGTTTTATGATATACATTTTATGCATCTGCATTTCCTGACTGTATGAAATTTATACAGGTATTTTACCTTTAACATTATGTAACCTTTATTGTATCGTATTGCTTATGGAGCTTTTCTCCCCGGGCCTCCAATGAAAATGGGCACGTTCTGGCCCAGCGGACTTCCCCGGTAATCAAACTGAAAATAAATAAATAAGATTAGAGCCTGATTCTCCCAAATAGAAACTGGATATGGCAGCCAGCTGGACCTATTAGCTGTAGCTGCCCCTTCATTAAACAGTTTTGCTAGGAATTCAAGAATAGAAGCTATTGGGGCAAAGAAGGGATCAATGTGATTATTCAAGGCTCATGAAGAGAACCTTTTCCATTTGTGTCTATATAACCTTCTTGTTGAAGCTTTATGGGACGAGATCAGAATATGCTTTACTGACATAGAAAGGTCAGGAAGCCTGGCTCTGGTTGGAATCGGAGCTGCCAAGCTGTCAGTTTGAGGGTTTGAAGGGAGGGGATGAGTGTCCCTGATACATGGGTCAGGAGGTCTGGAACTGGGTCCAGAGTCCATGGCTCCTCCTGGAGATAAAGGCCACAGGAAGGGAAACCAGACTTAACGAGGCCAGTAAGGGGCAACAAGTATTATTCCAGGAAAGCCATGAACATCCTTTTCAAGTGAAATGAAACAAACGCCAGGTTCACAAACTGACCCCGGGTCACCTGGGCTGCACTTCTAGAACAATGGAGCTGTCAATTTCAGAATTTCTGCAAGACTCACATTATACTTTGCAGATGTCCCTTGCTTCAGAATTCTACATCATTAGGTAAGTTCAAGTCTGTTTCTCTTAATTGCCTACATCTCTTACATCTCAAATTATTCTACCCATTACTAATGAATCAAACAACTTTCTAAATTAACAGTCTTTGGCTAGACATGACACCAAGATGTCAATGAACTAATCACACTCACAGCTACAGACTAACTGGGCATAATATGAATGACAGCTCCTGGAAACATGTCAGCAACACCCTTTCAAATCCACTAATCACACTCACAGCTACAGACTAACTGGGCATAATACGAATGACAGCTCCTGGAAACATGTCAGCAACACCCTTTCAAATCCCTTGCTCACCACAGTTAAAAGCATTATCACAAAAAAGTAGACTTCCAAGGGAGTTGGGAGCCCCAAGCAGCAAAGAGTAATGCCTAGGGGTACTGTAATAGAGTAATTGGGGTATCCAGGGCTGGGCAGGCACCGAAGCTAAGGGAACCAACTCAAAGTTGCACAGGGGCAGTGGGGGTGGGGCAAATTCATGCAAATAAATAATTTCTCAGTCTTTAGTTTCTTTAGTTCTGTTCTTCAACTTGCAACACAAGTATACATTATCCCTGTGAAGAATAAAAGGTGAATACGTATTAAGTTCTTTCAAGATTCACAATATTTCCTGAACTTCTCTAACAGCCATTTTCTTTTTTCCTTATCAAGAAAAAAGTAGTAGCATTGTTTTTTCTGTACACTGATGGATTTGCCCAATTGTTTGCTCCCCTGCCTGCATCCTATTAGCTCATTGCTCCTCCCACTGGGTTACAGCCAAGTGGGACTAAAGCCCTACAAGACCATTTATTCCCTGTCTAGAGAGCCTTGTCATTTCCCTGGAAGGCAAGAATTTAGAAGTTATGTACTCACCATAACGTTCCATCTGAGTAGGTGACTTCATTTGGATGCAACCTGTGGGTATCGGATCCGACCTCGGATCCGAGCCGGCATTTCAAAAGCTTAGGCTCTGAGCTCCTAGCTCCTCCCTCTACCCATAACCCCTTGCCAATCCCTGATTGACCTCAGATTGAGTTTGCCTAAATAATACTGACAACAGTAACTGAACAAAGCAAAAAAATACTCGCTGTATAAAGGTCAGGGGGATGGAGGGGGGGACGGTTGCATCCAAATGAAGTCACCTACTCAGATAGAACGTTATAGTGAGTACATAACTTCTAAATCTGAAGTAGGCAGACTTCATTTGTCTGCAACCTGTGGGACAGAGTCCCCAGCTACCTGAATCTTGGGCGGCCGTCATGGAAGGATGTTTCGGAGCACCGCTGAGCCAAAGGATGCTCTTCCTCTGGAAACAACATCCACCTTATAATGAGAAATAAAGGTATGAGGTGAGGCCCAAGTGGCTGCAGCAGATATCATCCAATGACACACGGGACTTAAAGGCGGCTGACGTGGAGACTGCCCTAGTAGAATGAGCCGTAACCTTCTGAGGAGCAGGACTACCTGAAGTGTCATAAGCCTGCAGAATACAATTAGCAATCCACCTCGATAGTGTGACTTTAGAAACTGCTTTACCCAAAGCAAATTTAGCAAAGGAGACGAACAGCTGATCTGATTGCCTGTGACCAGCTGTTCTGTGAATATAAAATCGTAATTGTCTATGAACATCCAAGGAATGCAGTTTGTATTCTCCTTTGTTTGAGTACTTGGGAAAAAACACAGGTAAGTTGATTGACTGGTTGATATTAGATTCTGAAGCGACCTTTGGAAGAAAAGATGGATTGGTCCTGAGGCACACCCTATCTGGAAAGAAGGAAAGGTAAGGCGGCTTGAAGCATAAAGCCTGAAGTTCAGACACTCTTCTGGCTGAAGTGATAGCTACTAAGAAGGCAGTCTTCCAGGAAAGGTACTTCAGGTCTGTAGACGCTGCAGGCTCGAAGGGAGGAGCAGTAAGGGCTTGCAGAACTAAAGATAGGTCCCAAGTTGGTACAATGTCTTTGACTGGAGGCCTCAACAAAAAAATCCCTTTAAGAAAGGTTTTGCACAATTTCGCCGTCATGAGGGGAGCTGTCTCATGAACAATGTGATAATGAGAGATGGCTGCCAATTGTACCTTAATCGTGGAAGAACTTGCCCCTTGATGAAAGAGGTCTGTTAAAAAATCCAGCACTGCCAACATAGGTGCTGAAAAAGGATCCAAACTTTTCTGGACCGCCCAAATAGAGAATCTCTTCCATTTACTCCGATAAACCTGCCTAGTGGAAGGTTTATGAGCTGCCACTAGAATGGCCTTGACCGGTGACGAGATACCGGGAGTCCTAATCAAGGATGGAACTGGAGCAGCCAAGCTGTCAATTTCAGGGTGCGTAGATTGGGGACCAAAATTCCCAGAGGATGGGAGATGAGATCCGGAATCGGATCCAGAATCCAGGGTGGATTCACTTTGTGAGACCATACAAAGGGGAACCAGGGTTGACGAGGCCAGAACGGGGCAATGAGAATCATTCTGCTCCCCAAACTGTTGGCTTTCTGCAGAAGCCTCTGCATTAGAGGTAGTGGAGGGTAGGCATAAAGGAGACCGGGAGGCCAAGCATGCACCAGCGCGTCTCTCGGGAATTCCCCTGGTGGGGGAAGCAAAGCGAAGAAATTCTCGCATTTGGCGTTTGAGTGAGAGGCAAAAAGATCGCAACAGGGTTGCCCCCAAACGGCAAAAATCTTCTTCACTACCTGAGGATTGAGAGACCACTCGTGAGGGGAAAGAATGGTGCGACTGAGTTTGTCCGCAAGGATGTTGGATTTTCCCGGAATGTGCGTTGCTACAAGAAAGCGTTTGGTGGAAATTGCCCATTCCCAGACTCTCATGGCCTCTCGACAAAGGGGATAGGACCTGGTTCCTCCTTGTTTGATGATGTACCAGACTACCGACATGTTGTCTGTCTGAATCGCAATAGTCCCTGAAGGAAGAACGTGGTGAAGTGCTTGCAACGCTAGAAGCACCGCCCTCATTTCCAGGACGTTTATATGCAACGAAGTCTCTGTGGAGTTCCACGTGCCTTGGACAATCTTCCCCGCAGAATGCCACCCCCCACCCGAGGCAAGAAGCGTCCATGGTCACTGTGGCTCGGGGAAATGCTGCACAAAAAGGTCTCCCTGTCAGAGGCTCCGGAGATAGAAGCCACCAAAGAAGGGAATCCTTGCATGCTTTGCTGACCGCTATCGGAGTGTTGAGAGAGGAACAGAGAGGGGACCACTGAACTTGAAGGGTCCATTGAAGAACCCTCATGCGTAGGCGCGCATGAATAAGAAGCGGGATAGCTGCCGCCATCGAACCTAGGGCCCTCAGGACCGAAGCTGCTGTCGGAAATGGTTGCAGGACCGCTGCGACATGACACTTCAGGTTGGAAATTCTGTCTGGGGTGAGGAAGGCTCGCATTGACCTGGTGTTTAGTCTTCCTCCTATGAAATCTATAACTTGTGTGGGGTGCAGTAAAGATTTCTCCCAGTTGACAGTGATGCCCAGGGCCTTGGGGCTATACGCAGGAAGTAGTCCCTGGCTGAGCACAGAAGATGCCTTGATGATGCCGTTAGGAGCCAGTCGTCCAGGTACGGAAAGACCTGTAATCCCTGGAGCCTCAGGTGGGCCGCTACAACAGCTAGAACCTTGGTGAACACCCTGGGGGCTGAGGTGAGACCAAAGGGAAGGACCCTGAACTGATAATGACTGGCTCCCAGCCGGAAGCGAAGAAACCTCCTGGACCGTCTGTCCATGCGAATGTGGTAGTACGCGTCCTTGAGGTCGATGGAGCACATCCAGTCGTTCTCCCTCAAGAGGGGGAGTATAGATTGAAGGGTGACCATCCGGAACTTTTGCTTGGTTACTGACAGGTTCAGCAGGGAAAGATCTAAGATCGGTCTTAAGTCCCCCGTTTTCTTTGGCACTAAAAGAACCTGGAGTAAAACCCTGACCCGGTTTGATCTGGGGACGCACTGGATAGCTCTTTTCTAGCAGCTGTCCGATTTCGATAGCTGCTGCCTCCCTTTGGTCGGGTGGAACATCTGGGAGGCTGCGAGATCTGGGAACTTTGAAAAGGGGAATTGTATAACCTCTGGATATCACGCGAAGCACCCAACGGTCTGTTGTGATGGACTCCCAAGAAGTTAGGTGCCTCGAAAAACGCCCGACTGCCTCCAGAGACGGACAGTCGGGCAACCCTTCAGGGCTGCTGCGTGGGTCTATCAGAGAAAGGTTCTCTGGACCCAAAGTTGCTAGGAGCCCCCCTGCCTCTAGGACGGCGACCTCCCCGTCCTCCTCTGCCACGGAAGGACTGGTTATCCGGAGCAGGTTGGGACTGCTGCGACTTCCGGAACCACATCTTCTTCTGTCCCTTTTGGTTCTTCGAGAAGGACCTCTGGGGAGCTGAGAAGCGGACTCCGATGGCAGACAGCGTCTTCCCGTCCTTCTCGCTCTGGACTAATGTTTCGCGAACAGTTTTGCCAAACAAGGCAGAACCATCGAAGGGGGCATTCGCGAAAGTCGCCTTGAAGGGCTCTGCGAAATCACAGTGGCGGAGCCAGGCCTGCCGCCTCATGACTAGGCCTGCTCCGCTGGCTGTAGCGGATCCCTCGGTAGCGTGAGAAAGCAGCCGCATAGATGTATTAAAAACTGCTCTAAGAGTGGCCATTCGGGTGGAGTATACCTGCTTATCCTCACCCGACATGGACTCTGGGGGAGATGCAGCATATTCTTTAATCAGATCCCGCTGCATCCTGATGACGTGTGCCATGTAGTTCAGCGCTCTCAAAGAGAAGGTTGCTGAACTGAAAACTCGCTTCCCAATGCGATCCATCGAGCGGGACTCCTTGCCCGGAGGATGCATAGAGGGACTCTCCTGGGCCAATTCCCTCTTAGTGGCTGCAGCCATCATCATGGCATCTACTGGGGGGCCTTTGCTCCAGTGAGTGCGGTCCGCCGGAGGGGAAAGCATACGGTCAGGACGCTTGGGAACAGGCTCAACGGTGTCCGGATCCTTCCACGCTCTGATGGATATAAGGTCCACCAGAGGATCGGCAGGAGGGGACACCCAAGAGGTAGAAGGGCCCGCCTCGAATGCCTCCAAGAACACAGACTCGTCTGAGGAGGCCTTGGGGCAGACCACCCCCTGATCCTCAACATTTCCATAATGTCTCCAAATGAGACGTCCTCAGGGGGTGATCTTGGGGAGCCTTCCCCTTCATCCAGGTCTGTGTCTTCGGTAACGGACTCGGGGGAGTCCATGTGCCTCCTTTTGCACTTACGCTTCCGAGGTACTTCTTCGGGGGGCTGTCCGAGGAGTACTCTTCCGCAGCTGGATGTTCCAAGGGAACTACTTGGGATATCGAGGCGGGCTGTCCCTGGGACCAGCTGGTGGGGGCCTGGCCCAACTGCAAGGGAGCGCGGGATGGAGCCGTGGCAGGGACCGGGGGTCCGGAAGTTCTCAACAGTGCCCTTTCCACTACGTCGAAGGCCGAGGGGGAGCCAGCTTCTCTAAACCCTGAGAGCCGACCCCCACTCGGATCCGACGCACGGATCGGAGCCGGAGCCGAGACCGTCGGATCCGAGAGACCGGTGTGCTCCGACCTAGACGGAGCCGAAGACACACCAGCTCCCTCGGATCCGAGGCTCGGTCCGAGGCTCCGAGAGGTCGGGTCCGAAGTACCCAAAGCACTCAAGGGATGGGACGGATCCGAGGTGCGCCGACCTATCGGATCCGACCCACCCCCGGATCCAACTCTGCCCGGCGCCGACAGCTCCGAACCCATGGTGTGGGTCGGAGAAGGAGCCAAAGGCGAAAAAGGGTCAAGCCTCCCGGATGGGGGCTAGGAGCACTCCCATTTGCATTTGGGCCTGGATGAATTTCCTCATCATCCGGTCCATGTCTGCTTCACTCATGGAGAAGGTGGATCTGGTCGAGGCCACCGAAGCGGATCTAGAGAGCCGCCTTGGGGACCTCGTTGAAGGGCTAGCCTCCTCCTCCTCGGGCCCAGGAGAGAACCGAGGGGAGTGGAGCCGAGGAGGAGGGAAGCTAGAAGGCACAGGAGAGGCCCGCTTGGATGGAGGAGCCGAACTAGAAGTTTCAGCTCTCCGTTTGTGGTGCCTCTCCTTCTTTTCTCGCTCCCTAGAAGACTCTCTCTCCTCCGGCATTTTTGAGGGAGGTTGAGTCCCAGCCGGTGGAGGAGAGCCCACAGCAACTGTTTGCTGTGTAGAAGGGGCAGAAGCCGAAGCGGTATCTGGAGGGAGAAGTCCCGCCAGAACCAGCTTCGACCTCCGCTCCCTCAAAGCTCGGGGGTTGAACCCTGCACAAATGGTACAACCAGATGACAGGTGTTCAACCCCAAGATGACCGAGTGTGGCCATCCACTGGGGACAGCTTATGGCCACACTCGGTACATTTAGAGAATACTGCCTTATGGGCTTCAGACATGTTAAGCCCTAACAGGCCTAAAACACACACACACACAAACTACGCAAAACCCGAGAAAAAAATTAAAAAGATAGAGAGAGGAAAGCCTATCACAAACACTTCTAACTAATTAAATTAAAAAAGTTAAAGTTTTTCAAAATTTTTCTGTCAGAAAACTTATCTGCACTAGGAGCTCAAGGAATCCGTCGCAACTTGAAAGCGGCAAACGAAATCTGAGGTCAGTCAGGGATTGGCAAGGGGTTATGGGTAGAGGGAGGAGCTAGGAGCTCGGAGCCTAAGCTTTTGAAATGCCGGCTCGGATCCGAGGTCGGATCCGATACCCACAGGTTGCAGACAAATGAAGTCTGCCTACTTCAGATCGGGCATTAGGCAGTAGGTCTGTTTGCCTATTCAGCAGACTTCATTGACTCACATTCCCACAGGCTGCATGAAGCTCTCAGAGAAGGGCATACTGTGCGATCACACATGCTTCCCTAGTTAAGTAGTACCCTGCCTATAAGTCTGCTTTGCTCCCATGTATGCCATTACCCATTGTTAGGCGTTGTCAGTACAAGATGTTGAACTGTCTTCTGTCCCCAAAAGGATCACAGAACTTGTGTTTGACACTCATTCCCATTCCTCTGCCAGGCCTGTCCAACTCCCAAGCTGCTAACCAAATAAAGACCTACTGAGTCGCAGCCAGTGCTTTATCCCACTGTCACAGGGCTAGGCTAGTACTTTCTAAGGTTTCTTCACAAGTAGCATACAGGAGTGTTGTGCAATGTCTACTTTTCTAGACTCCTATGTTTATTCACGCTTAATAAAGAAGAAATCATACTTTTGGATCCAGAATTCAGAGTTTTCACCAAATTTCCTTGCAGCAAGAAAATTTCACTGGAGTGCAGCCGAGTATTTTTCTGCTGGACATTATACTTCTGTACTGCTACATATAAAAACTATGAAAGCAAATATTTTCTTCACTTTTCCAAATGCATTTCCTCAGATGTGGCAGACATACATCCACTCTGACAGTGTTTGCATGTGTGACCCTATAGAGAAGGGTTGCCAACTTTTATAATGTTCAGTGAGGGACATTTTTGTGGAAATTAACAGTTTTGCAGGATAAAACAATCACAGCCACTGCAAAGGGCAGCTACTCATTGCAAAAAAAATAAATAAAAAAAAAAAAAATAAAAAACCTTTTATAAATTTGATTTCATCTGTTTCAAATAATATGAAGATTTTTAGATACAAAGTAATTTTTTTTATACTGAAAGAAACTAAGAAAATAATTCTACTTACCAGATGAGACAGAGAGATGGACAGACATGATCTATCCTTACTGGAGTGTGCATTCAAATCAAAATTTCTATAGAACCTGCACCATATTACACACAGTAACTCCAGATACCTAATTAACACTAAAGCTATATACCCCCATAAACAACTACAACATGTGGTTTAAGGCCTACACTGATATAAAATAAACTACTAAGGGGAAAGCAAATGCTTGTAAAAGCCAGCTTAAAGACTTTACAAGGTAAAGGAAGAAGGCATTAACTGTTAGCAAAAGTCTTCAATACATCAACAAAATGCACGTAATTCTCGAAGACAAAAAATCAGGTTGTAAGGGGACAAAGAAAGATTCCCAAATTTGAAGAATAAAAGGTGTTACTAATGCCTAAAAGGCACCATGAAGGCAAAGAGCAATGGACTGATGATGAAATTTACATTTGTCTATGTAAATTGAATAACAACTAACAAAAACAAATATCTGCTTTTCAGGTATGACCCAGGGGCTATGATTTGGTTTAGTGACATGTTCCAGTTCACAAAGCAAGTACATAAAGATGATGGGAATTAACCCAAATTCTACAGGGCAAATATTTAAAAATATGTGCCTTAATACATTAGCTTATCTATTTACTGCCAGTTGTATATATTCAATTTCACACAAAAACTATAAAAAGTCATCCCCTCCCCCTTTATGAAGGTCATACTCCAAGTATCGATAACAATCAGGTTGAAAGTGCGACTTAACTACAACAGAAGGAAAACGTTTCCAAATAAGTAATGTTTTGACGGTTGATGGATCTTTTTCAATTCTTTCCTACTGAATGAGAATCTCTAGTATTTGACTTAAAAAAAAAACTCATTCACAGCATCTGCTAGCTCTTACCATTTTTATGAGCTGTACAAGCACTAAACTGCTCATGAAAGATGCAGTTTGCTAACTACTACACCACCTTCAATGTTAAGATAGAATTTCTATATTTTGTTTATCAATGTACCTCTTCTTATGTTAAGGTTCTACTACAATACTACAACTTTACAAATGAAAGGTGACAGGGGTACTGGGGACTGAGAGACATCTTTAGGATGAAAATGTCTGTGTACTCACATATACATATAACACAGCATTCCTGCAAGTTATGAAAATAAAGAATAGTAGTAGAATCAGTTACAGCTGCATCTGTATGACACCAAAACTATGTTTTTTAACATAGCTGACAGAAGACAATGGAATCACTTGTTAACTATGAAGATAGTTTTGGTTCCATGGAGCACAGGATTGGAGCCTTGACTGGGGTACAATCAGCAGCTCTAGCAATGGAAAACCAGGCCACAGAGGAGAAGGGGGAGGAGTGTAGAGGTGTTGTCTTCTCAACCCTCCTAGGGGAGGGTGGAGTTTACTTGAACTCAAGAGTACACAGGGCAGGATGATTTCCAAGGTGCCATAGGAGAGGACAGCAGGGGTGCTTGGAGGAAACATCCCTTGCAGAACTGAGGGAACATACTCGGTGGATAGCTGACTGTATACCCCTCCCCAGTACCTCTTCTGGTGTATGTAGTTAGGACCAGGAAGAAAAAAGCTAAAAACCTTCAAAATACCACAAAAAGTTGTCTCAACGATGACCACTTCTGGCAGGCTCTTGTCCAGTAAAAGAAATAAACTGGTTGATAGAATGAGACAGGGTCCGATGGTCAGCAGACAGTGTGGGGAAATGCAAGAGAAAAAGGTACCTTTTTTTTTTTTTTTACTGTGCATGAGCAGGGGTTCTGACAGTATCATCAATAAACACTCAAGAATTATGCTAGCCCATAATTACCTCTTCTGCCTTGGGAACTTCAGGATTCAGTACCACTGCTGATGCTCCTACTGATCTTTCTCTGAGAAGTCGCAAGGAGTCAAAAATCTGAAAAGGCACACAAAACAGCAATCATCGCATAAGTAAGCTTAGTATGAATTCAAGGCAGCAAGAGAATAATAAAAGTAATCAAACACTGCCAACTACCACAATTATCCTTCATCTATTAATACTTTGCTCTAGGGTAAGATTCTGCACTTATGTTGGCAAACATGTTTAAAGAGCTAATTTTTAATTCAATAGAGTAACTTCTTAAGAAGTCTTTCCCATTAAAAGTATCTGGGTAACACAGGAATTTTCAATTAAACTTTTACTTTTGAAGCAAAGATATTTCACACGCTTAAGACAAGAGTCTTCACTAGCCACTCCATCCTCCAGTCAGAAATTCCTACAGATCTCTGCTACTTTTTTCCTGATGCTCCCTAAATGAATTTAGTAAAATAGAACGCAACATGCTATTAAATAATTTCGGGTTCCATATTGTACAATGGCATGCATTCATGCAAATACTTTACACAAGTTCTTTTCAGCAGTAGGACTGCATTATCACCAGAAAAAAAAAGAACTGATCACAGCTCCCCAAAACATTTGCGTGCTTGCCACCATCAATTAAAAAAGGGAAAGCATGAAAAAAACTCACTCTAAACTACATTCCTCTAAATTTTTTAACATCTTTATTGCCGCTTGATATACAGCCACACATACATTGATAAAAAAAACATACTGTCATTTCTAATTTCCATGCATTATTCATTACAAACAAGCCTGACCCAAAATTTTCAAGGCCCAATTTGCACTATTTTGGTGGGGTCTGTCAGCTGTTCTCACCTACCACTCCAACCCTCCCTCCCACTGCAGGCTTTCTGGACTTAAAACCCTTTCAGATTAGTATCAGGAATATATGCTACTACTGTGTATTAAAATAAAAAAAATAAAATAATAAATAAAGTTTATCTATTAGCTTTTATTTTGCCATTAGACATGTTAAAGCAGAAGCAAAATACTAAACTCTCAGATTACCCTCAGAAACAACATCTCCTGTAGTCTCTCCACTTAGGCCCTATGTCCACAAGGTGTTTCATCAGTTGGATGCACCCAGTAAACATGTTTTCAAACTCCTGTAGTACTGCATGAACCTCCCGAACCTGGGTAGGAGACAGATGCACACTTTCCCCTCGTCTCCCTACACACTACTACTTTTTACCTACCTTTCTCTTCTCCATTATTCCCCTGTTTTGACTTTTGCATTACTCTCTTACATCCCATGCCAAACAATTGTACACAATGTAAATAATTTTGCTCTGTGTACATTTTCTCGAGACATTATGCTATGTGATGTTTTGACACTGTATAGCTATGACTCTTACAAATTTTACTAAATTGTTGTATTACATCCACATACGATTATGTTCATTTATACTACATATTATCCTAAATGAATACCTTTCTGCTTGCTTTCTTTTACATTATCACTACTGGAATGATGCTTATTAATATTCTTTATTGGGCTGTGTTTCCACAGTGCTGAGACTCGCAGTGGTCTAGAAGGATCAGTGTTCTGCTTTGAGTAACAAAAGTTAAATGAATAAAAACATCTTTGTAAGTTAAGTACATCATACAATGAAGCGTCTTTGGGAGGGTGCTGCAAACAGCACTAAGCAAACCATGTTACTAAGAAGGCGGACCATTTTCAAATGAGAAACCTGATGAAATCTTGTGACTGATTGCACTTCCCAGCAGTCACCTCCCACGTCCAATTTCCTTGGATGTCAGGAAGTACTTGACAGATGAATCAACGGGGCTGTTAACAGTTATGGGAAAATGGAGGAGCCAAAAAGAGCATGAAAAAAATCCTAACCTCTTATATTACCCCTTTCTTCCTTCACAGGCTTCCAATCATCCCTGGTACTTACTCGGAATGATCAGAGTTCCTTACCCAGTTAATTCTCATATCTAGTTAGAGTCAATGAGTTTAACAAAACCACACAATCATCATCAGAATGCTAAACAATAACAATAATAAATCCAAAAAACAAATGCTTGATGCTGATATCCCAACCAGAAGACACAAATGGAAAACCACAAAAGTCAAAAAAGTCTCTGGAAGAGTGCTGTTACGTATCCAAAAGATTTATTAAAATGAAATAAAATCACACAAAATTTCTGAGAGATTAGCGCTTTCGGGTGTTAACCCTTCATCAGATAAAGAACAAATGTTACAAAGCACTATTTAAAACAATGAACAGCCAATCAAAGACTAGTAAATAACCCGCCTATTTTTTAAGGTGGGTTTTATGGGGACAACATCATTTAACCCTGGATGCCTATGTGCCATAAATTCTATGATCTTTCTAGACTCAATTAACTCTGTATATTGTTTAATGTCTCCTCCTCTCTTATTTAGCCTCACATTAACTATAGCCCTAAAACCAAAACAATGAGTGGGATTGTCTTTTATATGTCTGAAAAGGGCATTATGTACATCATTGTTCCTGATACTGGATAAATGTTGTAAAATCCTTACTTTAAACATATTATTGGTCTTGCCCACGTAAAAGCATGGGCAAGACTTACAGTTCGCTAGGTATACAATGTCTTTGGTTCTACAAGTAGCCCTAGCTTTTAATATGAATGTTTTGTTGGTGGTGGGATGTACAAAGGTAGTGTCCTGGAGGATATATGGGCAGGCCTTGCATGTACCACATGGCTTACTGCCCATAGATGAAATAGGGGTAAACACAATCATTGATGTGTTCCCCACATAGAATATCTTTTAAATTCTTGTTTCTCCTATATCCAAACATTGGAGACGGACCGACAATAGTACTAATCATATCATCACTGGTGAGAATGTTCCAATTTCTCTTTATAATCCCACTAATTTCTTTGATGTTGCTACTATATGTGAACATAACCTTAGGTCTAAAGTGATGTGTTATTTCGTTTGGGGATGCATTCAATTCTCTATCAGGCCGATGTAACCAGGGTTTGTATTTGTGCCATATGCTCATATAGTAGAAACATCAAAGAAATTAGTGGGATTATAAAGAGAAATTGGAACATTCTCACCTGTGATGATAGGATTAGTACTATTGTCGGTCCGTCTCCAATGTTTGGATATAGGAGAAACAAGAATTTAAAAGATATTCTATGTGGGGAACACCATCAATGATTGTGTTACCCCTATTTCATCTATGGGCAGTAAGCCATGTGGTACATGCAAGGCCTGCCCGTATATCCTCCAGGACACTACCTTTGTACATCCCACCACCAACAAAACATTCATATTAAAAGCTAGGGCTACTTGTAGAACCAAAGACATTGTATACCTAGCGAACTGTAAGTCTTGCCCATGCTTTTACGTGGGCAAGACCAATAATATGTTTAAAGTAAGGATTTTACAACATTTATCCAGTATCAGGAACAATGACATACATAATGCCCTTTTCAGACATATAAAAGACAATCCCACTCATTGTTTTGGTTTTAGGGCTATAGTTAATGTGAGGCTAAATAAGAGAGGAGGAGACATTAAACAATATACAGAGTTAATTGAGTCTAGAAAGATCATAGAATTTATGGCACATAGGCATCCAGGGTTAAATGATGTTGTCCCCCATAAAACCCACCTTAAAAAATAGGCGGGTTATTTACTAGTCTTTGATTGGCTGTTCATTGTTTTAAATAGTGCTTTGTAACATTTGTTCTTTATCTGATGAAGGGTTAACGAAAGCGCTAATCTCTCTGAAATTTTGTGCGATTTTATTTCATTTTAATAAATCTTTTGGATACGTAACAGCACTCTTCCAGAGACTTTTTTGACTTTTGTAATAACAATATTAATAATCTCAGTTCTCTCCTGAGAAATAGCATTGCTCACTCACCACCCCATTTACAACTATCTCTGACAGTTTATTTGTTACACTGGATAACTGGCCTAATACATGCAGTTCCTGCCAGCCATATACCAGGTCAGAAGGGCAACAATAAAGATTAGACACAGGGATAATTTAGTGACCATGCATCATGTTTTTGCAGGCAGAAAGAAATCAGAAAGCCTTAAGGAAACTCACATGGATGCATTCAATTTTATAAATAAATTTCCACCTAAAATATCTCCCCAGGCCACTCCAACAATTTTTTTAGCTTTAAGCTTCTGCTTGCCTTTCCTATTCTGTATGCGACACAAAGTGCCTTGCAGTATATTTATGCGTCAGGCGGTTTCTGATGCTAGTTTCTCACTTCAGCCAAGTGAATACTTTCTTTCTATCTACATGTGCCTTTATCCACCTAGCCTCCCCCATGTTTCACTTTTGTTGGATTATTTTGCTCCTAATCTTTGACTGCACCAAGCATTTCTCTACCTTACTGTTACATTGGAAACATTCTGTCACAAGTCTCAGTGATCAGACATCATCTTACGTCACAGATCATGTTTTTTTTTTCTTTAGAGTGTCTTCTCATTGTATTAACTCCTTAGCTTGTATATGCTGAATCTGAACTGGATGTTTATCTTTTGGTTGTACTGATTCCTTCAGGCATATATTCTGAGTCTGAAATGGCTCCACCTCCTTCACTATTTGCTGATTATGACTAGGCCATATAAACACATGGCCCATTTTAAAATCATTAAGTTCTCTCCTTAGCTTCCACTTTTTGGTCTCAATAAACCTGTGCTCAAAGACCATTTTATCGAGCATTTCTATTAATAATGCAGAATGTCTGTTGGATTCAGTATCAGTGATCAATTCATTATAACAGTTCATCACTTCCACCCTCAATTCTGCTTTGATGGGCTTGAAAGATAAATTTATAGTTTTCATATATTGTATTCAAATGTATCACTTGCCATTGCTTAAGTAATTCTGGCTACTTCTGATAAGTCGTCATTTTAATTATTTGCAGCCCTCTTGGAACAGTTATGTCTGTATATAGGCACTGAAGCTAAGACACTGACATTGCAATTTTAAGTGACTGCATTTTTCATTCAGATATGTCCAGTTTGTATTTATACTCAGCAAGAGACCCTTCAGTATTCAAATTTAAGTTAACGTCACATTCAGTCATCTCTTCAAAACACTGTAACAATGGAGTTTGACATATCTGAATCAGATCATTAATGTGTTTGATAAACGATTATTCAACATTGCTTGTGGAAGGGCTACTATGACGATTACTCATGTTCGCAAGTGTATCCAAACATTATAAGTAATAAATATTATAGTGCTACATGACAAATTCAAACTCACCAAAAACAAAATGCAAACAACGAAGTTGTCCGGAGCCACAAGCAGTCAGTAAAATATCCAGTTTTAATGAAATCACTTGCAAGTAAAAGCACTTTTGCATAAAAATGCTTCATCAAGCAAATAACTTTAAATAAAATGTCCATACTTAATCAATATTGAATAAAAGCAACAACTGCTTGAATGGTCAACAGGTAATTATATAATTATACAAGTGACTGCTCCTTTGTTACTTTAGATATAGATTCATTATTCACATCAATTCCAAATGAAGGTGTTGAATATGTTAGAAAATATATTTATTTATTTTTATTTATTTATTTATTTTACATTTGTTGATTCAGCGGAGGCCAAAATAAACAATAATTACATTCAGATACATACAGATAACATACAGTTACAGGGATAAATTTTAGATACATTTTTCAGCAGAGTGAATTAGATACAATTCAAATGCAATAGTCATTTCTATAAGTTTTACACTAAATATAGCTTAAGATTATTTTTGAATTGACAGAGAATTCCAGACCTTCCCTATGGAGTTGGCAAAGAGAGCTTCGCCACCCAAGTTATATATCAATGGAGACACCTTTGAGAAATCTGGATATACAAGTTATATGTACATTGCTTGAAACTGTACTGACAAGCAACGCCTTTGTGTGTCAAGATAGATTTTATAAGCAGATGAAAAGTGTAGCCCTGGCTACTCCAGTGGCGAATACTTATGCAAATATTGTTTTGAATGCATGGGAGAATCGGTATAACTTCTCTGAAATTCAGAACCAATATTGCAACAGAAAGTTTTCTATAAGAGATTTGTAGATTTTTATGGGATGGTCCATTCCATACTCTAGATGACATTATAGCATATTACATACTACAACTAATTTTTTAACATTTAAGAAAAATGTGCATTTTACACAAATAGACTTTTTAGATTTCTGCAGACTGTTGTTCTGCTGTGGCAGCCACTAACAGGAAAGGCCGATAGGAGAAGATTTTTTTAGATATAACATTAAGAATACAAAACGGGGCGGTCGCGGTGGTGCAGTGGTTAGCGTTGCTGCCTTACAGCAAGAGGTTCTCCGGTTAGAGCCTCAGCTGGGGTGCCTACTGTATGGAGTCAGCATGTCCTCCCTGTGGTCGCGTGGTGTTCCTCAGAGTGCTCCAGTTTCCTCTCGCATCCGAAAGACATGCAGTAGGTGGATTGGATACTCTAAATTGGCCCTATGTGTGACTGTGTTCATGTGTGTGCCTTCTGTGGAAGGTTGGGTGCCGGGCTGGCAACTCGACACCGTAAAACTCCACTGCCAATCATGAGCAGACATGTGATCCGCTGTGGCGACCCCTAACCGGGAAAAGCCGAAAGAAGAAGAAAAAGACTAGTGTTATGATTTCATACCATCTGACACTGACTATTCCACTGTTAATTTCTGTAATTGTACTCATTATCAACCAGTCATAAACCCCTGATCAACAAGAGAAGCAAAAGTATACAGGGTTTCAATATCATTCTTCAAATTAAGCCTGGTTTCATCCCCCAAAAATAGTAAACTTCAGCAGTACACAAAAACAGATGGCTATTCAAACCAACTTTGGGTTCAAAACCATGTTGAACTCTCAGCAGCAGCCACTGACCTCTATGGGACTGCGAGCAGCAAACAGAGTTGCACAAGAGGTTCACAGTTACTAATAATACTGGACTGGACAGTAGTATAATGCATGACAGGAAATGCCTGCAGCACTATCAAGACTTATAACTAATACAGGAGCACGACTACTAATATGAAACTGCCTTGCCATTTCCTGTAGTTTCTCTCGGGCAAATCTCAAGTCTACATAATGCGTAACGACTTTGTCATAGCCTAGTGCAGGGCTCTTTTGGGCCAAACAGCCCAAATTGCTCTAGGGCTGTCCCTGATTACATGTTTTCTTTTTTTTTTTTTAGCAACTATTGGTCATTTCAACATTACATAAATTACACAGTTCCAACCATCCCTTAAACCTTACTCCTCCTAAAATTTTTTCTGACTGGATTATTCTCATGAATTCTATTTATTTCTATGCAATTTGCTCCATCCCTTTTCTAAGGATCCTATTCCACTTCTTTTACGTCATTTACAACATTCAGTACTTCAAATACAGTTGGTTTAGATTTTGATTTCCATTTTCTAATACATTTTTGGCAGCCAAGAGCATTAAACTTAGTAATGTCTTACTATATCTAAGCAAATCAGACCCTGTGTCCCAGTCAAAAGAATAGTTTCCAAGTTTTCTCTCTCCTCAAGTCTTTGTCTTCATACTTCCCATCCAAGTACTTGCTATCTACTCGAGGACAAATTCTCTAAAATCTGCTTGGGGTATTAAAAAAACTATGAATCAAAAATCCTAAGCCTTATGGGCATCGTTGCATCCTTGATGGCCATACAAATGTCCTTCCATCGTTCCCTTCAAAATTGTCCTTCCAGTCTCTCTTCCCAATCTTTTCTAACTTCCTCAGATTATCATGCAAAATTTTACTTACCCTACTAATTAACCCTTTTCTAACAGACATTCATATTCTGGAATTGACTAGAAACTCTTACCACAGATGTTTTTTCCCTTAGCAATCCTGTACTCTGATATTAGTCCCTGGTATAGAAAACAGTTTCTAACCTGCAGTCCAAACCTCTGCTTGGTCTCATCCCACACTGTTACCTTTCCTTCTCTAATTATTTGTTTCCAACACATTGATTCCTTTACCAAATGTCTATAGTAAATTCTAGCCCCCCCCTCGACTATTTACTATATCCCAATTTGCACCCATTCCTATTGCCAAACTATCCTTTCTCCATTCCCATCTCAGCTCAGTTCTTAGAATATGTTTCTTCTTTATCAATACAATATGCTGTATGGTTATTGCTATTCCCTTTAATGGCCTGCATCCAAAATCCTACTCTCTCTCTCTAATTCTCGAACTTTCCCGTTTGATCTCTATCCCTTTCCACTTTGATTTCTAACCTTCTGCTTGTGGCATGTATACCAGACTTAACTGTATAGCTTTAAATTATCCATTCAAATCAGGTGATTCTAAGCCACCTTGTTTTATGGAAAACAATCAGCTTACAGCATTAAACTCTTGACCTCTTCCCCTTCCAGATAAATTCCACTGTATGTTACCATCTTCACCTTCTCTTCTGGTTGATAAAAATATGCCTGACTTGTATATAAAACTGAAGGACCTAACCTGCATATAAAACTAAAGGGACTAAAAACATTTTCACTGCTTGTAACTTACTACCAAGAACCATAATCAAAAGCTTCCACTTTCTCAGTACTTATCTATTTTTAGTCTCTTCCTACATATCTTTAACTTCCATAACAAACTGCTTTTTTAAATCCATAAACCAAACTATTTCATCTCATCATTCCCTATAAATAAGGGTAATGTGGAACCAATTCACATATGGATAGATAGTTTACCACTATAGCCTCTCTTTAACTTCATTCATTTTATATTCTGAAGACCTGAAACTGTCTCAGAATGTTTTACAACACTGAAATATCATTTTCTGGATTCATCAAGCACAACATATCTGCAAATAAAGCTCAGTTTTATTGACTTCCATACCAGTCATATCCTTAAATGTCTGAGTTCTTATTTTCTTTGCCAATTGCTCTAAATATAAACCAAATATAGGGAAACAAGTATACTCCCCCTTCCTGGTAACTTTGTTCAAACACAGCTAGGTCAGAGAGGAACCCTATCACTTTAATTCTTGCCTCAGCTATATCTCTCTCTTATTCTATCAGGGAATGCAAATGCTTCATTTGCCCTATTCATAAACTCTCAACAGACTCTAATGAATGCTTTCACTGCAGCAAGATCCACCAACAGCAGCAATACTTTCTTACATTCCACTTCACTGTTCTATTCAAGAACAGCTGCAGTATAAAACTGGACGTTATGTACTTACCATATGCCTGGAACCTTTTCATCCAAATCAGGCCAATATGAAAATTGGGTCCTGAGAAACTCCTTGGCTCCAGTCTGGTCATTAGCCAGTACATAACTACCTCAAGCTACTCCAAAACTTTCCAATAGACCCCTGTAAACGTCTCCCTTCAGACTGAGTTGGCTGCCTAGTGACCACACATACTAAGACAAATAGCAATATTTGGAATCATATACAGAATATCTGACAATTTGGGTGAAGGATGGAGTGAAGTCGTATTGGACAGACTTGGACGAAAAGAACCCATCATCAAGTACATAACCTTTGCATCCTATTTCATCAGTCCATCTGATCTGACCACTGGGAAAGAATCTTAAGCTACCTAGATTCTCAGGTGGAATCATGACAAGATACCTTTCAAAAATGAATCTCCACATGCAGTTCTACTTCTGGAAATGATACCAAACTTATAGTGCTTGGAAAAGGTATGCAGATTAAGCCATGTTGCTGCTGCACAAATATCATTAACAGAAAAATTCTTATATCATACTCAATTCACTTAATTGTTATACCATATCAATTCAAGGTACCCTCTTTCTGCAATGCATAAATCTCAGTCAATCACTTAAGGCTTAACCAAAATAAATCCCTATGCTTAGTTTCTCTTTATATCTCCCAAACAACATCACCCCACAATTGAAGACGCTCTCTCTTGGCTCACTTCCAATATTTTTATAATAAATTTAATAGAGGAGATAGAGCCCATGGATAGAGGAGGTGACTGGGAAACAAAGTTAGAGTATAGGGAAATGATCTGGCAGTTAAGGTTGGATGCTTGTAGTGGAAAGGGACTAAATGACCATATATCTATTACTCCTGCACGAAAATTACTGGCAATGGACCCGAAATAAGTAAAATGTTAAATGTATTCTGACATTAGAGCTTTTTTTCCTATTCATTCACTTCTTATTAATTAACAATTTTTTAATAACTAACATTATATTTTAACATTCTATCCACAGATTTATACCTCAAAAAGATTTTTAATTTATTCTAAAATATTTAAAATATTTGGTATGTAGGTATATGTATATATTTATTTACTTAATATTTTTTATAATTATTTAATATTTTATATTTATTACAATATTATATTAACATATATACATGTGATGCATACATATATATATACATCTCTACAGATTTTTATATATACATATTTTTATAAATGTATTTATATTATGGTATATATTTGATTTATACACATGTTCACAGATGTACAAACAATGAAATATTATATATATATATATATTTTTATACAATGATTAATTATTATTTTTACATTATTTTAAGATACATTAAGGAATTTCAAGTGATCGGGGATGTGTACTATTTATATTCATTATAATTATGATGTTTGAATCAGTATTTTGTGTTTGTTGTTCACCATACTGTTTTTTTAAAACGTAAGGTACTGAGCAGTTGTGTACAACTAGCCCTTTTAATTTGGTATAACTAAATTGGTTTAAACTAATAGGTTGCTCAATTAAAGTAATTGTTTAATTTTAGCCAATAGGCTAACAATGCTTTACTATAAAATGTATGAACTGATAAGAGCAACTGGATTCTGAAGAAGTCTCCGTTAAGGAGACAAAAGCGCTTAATCAGTTATTTTTTTATATTTTTTCTATTTTTTCTGTTTTTACAATTTTGTTCATTAAATTATTTAAACTATTCGTTGGAATATCGTTTTTTCCTTATGACTGCAACAGCAGTGTTGGTTCGTGGTAAAAGGACAGCCTTTATTGTTCCGGAGCAGCGTTGTGTTTTTACTGTGGTTGTGTTGCTACCTTTGACTTGTGTTGCTACCTTTGACTGAGTGGTTACACTTCCAATATTTCCCAAGAAACCGTTACATTAGATTTTAAAAATGACTGGGATCCCACTAATAACGCTCTCGCTACTACATTTAACTTACTTGTCTTTGCTCAACTAATTAAATGTTCTAGTGGCCTTCATAAAACAACCACCAAATATACCACTTTTAAATGTGTATTTCAACCAACACCTCAGACAATACCAATCACTTAGGGTAAACTGTCAGATACATTAAGTGACCATCACCCACCATTTGCAATTTGTCACTGAAATAATATACACAAATCTATAAATGCTAATCAAATTAAAAATGTAAACTTTGGCCCTAATTCCCATATACTTTCCCTAGCACAATGTGATTTGTCATCACAAAAACATCTCCTACTGGATGAAGTTATAAGCAAAGTCAAACCTAATTTTGTCAATACTAAATTAACCTGCCCCACTTAGAACACTTACTAGAACTAACTCTGCGCCTTGGCTAAAATTAGAAAGAATGAAGCTAATGCAGCCGAGACAAAGCCTAGAAAACATGGAACACACAAAAAACACAATCCTCATAGGAATCTTGAGACAACTACAGAGCTCTCTAAAACCTTATCTTAGCTTGCAAGAGGAACTACCACATCTCTCTCAAAGATTCACAAAATTCTAACCTAAAGTCCTTCTGTCCTCCACAGCCATTTAAAAACAAGGAAATGCTTTCTACTCAACCCCTTTCCCAAACTCTCTATGAAAAAAAAAACAATTCAAATTTCATTTCACAGACAGTAGCTGCAATACCAAAACATGCAACTCAAACTCCTAATTTCTCACTTCAGACTTCATAAACCCTGCATCTTGTGCTTTACGCAGAGTATCAACCAAAAGTATTGAAAAACTCCTTAAAAATCTAAAACCAACCACTCTAGCCGCTGACAGTCTGTGCCAATCAAGTCCCTAAACTTACTTATCTGCCACTCCTCTGTCCTATCCCATTTTCACAGTCAATTTTCCTTTACCTGAAGCTACTGTCCCCACACTATGGAAATAACCCTTTGCATAAAAGTGGAACTTAAAAATGTTAAACTTCTGTTCCATTGCAATTATCTCAATTCTGCCTTCCTTAATACTATTTACCTAGAGAGAAATGAAAAAAGTCAAATTCATGATCTTTCTAAAGCCTCTGATACCATCATCCATCCCATAATTATTACATACTCTTCATTCATTAGGTCTCTCCTCTAATTCACTTGGCTGGTTCACCAGCTACCTCAGCAGCCATTCACAAGCAGGGAAAAGGCACTCTCTCCCTTTTCTATGATACACCAGTACCTACCGGCATAACATAAGGGTCATTCTTAGACCTTTATCATCTACCATCACAGCTCATGCAACATTAATTCAATACATGAATAATGCTACTCTAATCTGATTATCCTCCTCTCTACCTGAATTCATTACAAACCATCAATCAGTAATGTTTCACCTCCATCGAAACCTCTCTCATTCGCAATTACGCCTAAACCCCAATAAAATGAAATAATGTTTTTTTTCCTCCTAGGTCCTACACAGACAAAAAACACAACTTTACTATCCTCTCCTCCCAAAATGTACAATTAGAAATAGTCTCATAAATGAAAGTATTAGGAGTCATCCTAGATGAACAACTCATTTGGCAAACATATCCAATACTTGGCGAGAAACACTAAAAAGAAGTTATGCACTTACCATAACGTTCCACCTGTGTTGTCTATCTTCATTCATTTGTAAGTGGATCTGGATCCAATTCATTGGATAAGACTTTGCCGTTGCTAAAGCTTGCAGGAAACCAGTCTCTCAAGCTTCTTCCTTATCCACAATGCACTTACCAAATTACCTCAGGTCCTGTTTGCTGCTACATTACAGAAACAAAAGTTGAAGAGAGTCATGGAAAATCCATATCCAGAAGTCATATATATAAATAAATATAGAGAGAGACCTTGTAAACACTTGTTCCTCCAGAAGACTTGGGTGGTGGGTGGGGAGTTGAAGAAGAATGAAGACAGACAACACAAATGGAACATTAATCTAAGTATATACCTTCTTTATCTGTTGTTGTCAACCTTCATTCTATCCTCAACAAGTGGGACAGTGTCCCTAGCTACCTGTGACCAGGGCGGTCTCAAAGGAGGATATTCCTGAGCACTATAAAACCAAATGATGCCCTACCTCTGGAGACTAGATCTAACTTGTAACGAGTGACAAAGGTATGGGAAGTAGCCTGAGTTGTTGCAACACATATATCATCCATGGATTGATTGAATAACTGTGGAAGTAGCCATGGATCTAAAGGGATGTGTAAGAGTAATGCCCAATTTTGTATGGACAAAGGAAATGCAATTTGTTAACCACTTTGATAAGGTAACTTTAAAAACTGTTCAGAGAATGAAATAAACAATTGGTCAGGTTTCCCTATTTTTTTTCTGTTCTATGTAAATAGAATCACAATTGTCTATGAACATCCAGTAAATATAGGATATGTTCTGCTTTGTTGGTAAACTTGGAAAAAAATGCTGGTAGACTGACGTCCATATTGATATTGGATTCTGACACCACCGTTGGCAGAAAGGACGGATTAGTACTTAAGGTAACATTACCTTTGTGGAAAATCAAGCATGGAGATTTAGAAGATAATGCTTAAATATCGGAAATTCTTCTTGCAGAAGTAATAGCAACCAAGAAAATTGTCTTCCATGTAAGATATTTAAGGTCACATGTAGCTGCTGGTTCAAAGGGGGTATGTGTGACAGACCGTAGCATCAGATTGAAATCCCATGGAGGAGTGGGGTCTTTAAAGGGAGGCCTTAGAACAGCAGTCCCTTTGAAGAAGGCCTTGCTCAACTTGTGAGAAGCTGTGGATGTGCCATTAAAACCTGTATGGTAATTTGAAATTGCTGCTAGTTGTACTTCAACAGTTGAAGGACGAGCACTGTTTTGAAACAGGTGTGATAGGAAATCTAAAATGTGATTGATAGGAGCTGAAAAGGGGTCAAGATTGTGTTGCTGTGCCCAAAGGACAAATCTTTTCCATTTGCTGGAATATGTTTTTCTTGATGAGGGTTTATAGGAAGATAAAATTATACGTAGGACAGGTGATAAAGAGCACAGACTGTCTGGCTACTAAGGGAATTGGAGAAGCCAAGCAGTCAGTTTGAGGTTTGGTATATCTGGGTGTGATATTCCCATCAGGTGAGACAGGAAAGTCCGGAGTTGGATCTAGATTCCACGCTGGTTGAACCGGGTGAGGCCAGGGGAAGGGAAACCAAATTTGTCGAAGGCAATAGGGCACAATGAGGATTACTGTACTCTTCGACCTGGCAGCTTTCTGAAGAAATTTTGGAATCAGTGGAGTTGGGAGGGAGGAAAGCATAGAGAAGACCAGACGGCCAATTGTGAAGTACAACATCTCTCAGTGACTTCGCCTGTGGGGGAATCAGGGCAAAGTAGTTGCTGCACTTGTTTAGGGGAGAAGCAAAAAGCACACAGCATGGCTGGCTCCAGTGATGGAAAACCTTGTCCGCCACTGTCTCGTTGAGGGACCACTCATGTAGAAGAAGAATGCACCTTCTCAGTTTGTCCACAATCATGTTAAATTTCCCCTGAATGTGCGTCACTAATAGAAAGCGGTCAGAAGAATCACCCACTGGCAGACCCTGAGAGCTTCTTGACATAATGGGTAAGATTTGGTTCCCCCTTGTTTGTTGACGTACCAGACAACAGATATGTTGTCCATTTGAATCGCAATCAGTCCAAAGAGATCATCTTGAAGTGTTTGCAAAGCCAAGAGCACTGCTTCCATTTTGGGATCAAGTACCCTGGACTGTCTTCCCTACATAATGCCCCCCCTTCCCCATATGGGAAGCATCCATGGTCACTATGGTTTTGGGGTGTTGGGGGATGAAAGGATGGCCAGGAAACATCTGGTTGGACTGGATCTAGCAATTCAGAATGCTTTTGCAAGTCTTGTTAATTCTTAGCTGGTTCGACACTGTTTGATGAAGGATTGACCACTGAGTAGTCTGGATCCATTGAAAGATCCGCATGTAAAACCTGGCCAATGGAACTAAGGTTATCGCCACTGCTATGAGACAGAGTGGGGAGTACTGAATGGGCTGAAATTGAGGTGCTCTTTACAACCTTCTTTACCTGTGACATTGTTTGAACTTGGTATGGTGGAAGGGAGCAATGGCAGACTTTGTGTTGAGAAGTGCTCCAACATATTCCAACGTCTGAGTTGACTGAAGTTGTGATTTTCTGTAGTTTATGGTTATTCCTAGGAACGTATAAGTGTGGAGAACATAATCCCTTGCATGTAGGAGTTGATGCCTGGTCAGAGCGTTAATGAGCCAGTCATCCATGTAGGGAAACACCTGGAACCCCTGGAGTATGAGGTAAGCTGCTACTACTGCCATGCATTTGGTGAACACCATGGGGGCTGTGGTGAGTCTAAAGGGCAGTATTCTGAATTGGTAATGACTGGCTCCCAAATGAAAGCACAAGAACTTCCTGGATAACTTGTTCATTTTTAAGTGATAACAGGTGTTCTGAACCTCTGTCAAGCACATCCAGTCATCCCTTGCTCAGAAAAGGGAGAATGGACTGAACTGCGACCATCCGGAACTTGGTTCAGTAAACAGATTTGTTTAGATTTTCTAGGATTCTCCAAAGGGGACAATCTTCACGAGGTGACCATAGGGACCCTTCGCCCTCATCAAAATCAGTATCTTCGGTGACAGACTCCTGTGGGGAGTCTAGATGCTTCCTCTTGCACATCCTCTTCCTGGGAACTTCCTCAGTGGGATGCTCTGGGGAAGTCTCAGAAGAGGGAATCAAAACTCCCTGAGGAGGAACCTGAGGCTTTGAAACTGGACGCCCCTGTGGAGAAAGGTGGTGAGGCTCTTGACGCTGTGGCATCATGGTAAAATACCTAGGATCCAAGGGAGAAGGCTCCATCAGGTCTGTCAAGGGAGAGAACACACTCTTTGCAGCCTTGGAGACAGAGCTCAAAGGAGCTAGAGAGGAGCGCTGATGGAGAAAACATGCTTCTGAATCATCACTCCCTCTGTCTGCAATACCCCCCAGGGTGAAACCTGGAGCCAAACCATCCAGTGCAGAGGCTCTGAGGAGCAGAGATAGCTACAAAAAGCTCAGAGTCGTATGCTGCACCTTGGATCCGACAGGCAGGATTCAGCTCTGAGGGCTCTCCGGATCCGAATGGATTGGAAGTCTCAGAGACAATGTCAGATCCAAAGAAGCAGAGATCCTCATATTCAAGACTGACGGATCCAGATGGCTAGGAACTTGTAACTCTAAAATAACAGAAGGTATTAGAGGAGGAATTTGCAGGGGAGGTGTGGTGGGAGGTCGGATAACCTGACCCAGAGGGGTAGGCGGTGAAGGAAAAACGAATCTGCCCTGCATCTAGAGAATCTTCCTCACCACTCTCTCTACATCTTCTGTGAGGCTTCTAGATGAATGAGTGGAGTAAATGGATGGAGATGCTGGTCTGTAAAAATCGTGATGGAAGTTTGTCAGGAACTGGATCCAAGAACGGAGAGTATTTGTCAGAGTCTGATCTGATCACATAAGATCTGATGGCTTTGATTTCTTCTGGCCAATGTCAGATCCGTAACTTTTTGCTCTGACCTAGTAGGATCCAAAGTAGTAGTTGGATCCTGTACTTTTAACTTCTTCTGATCCAGGGTTGAGACTAGTTCTTTTGAGCTTCTCTTCCAAGAAGAGTCTGAAGAAGATTTAGAGGAAGTAGAAGGCTTCCACTTTGGAGACTGGGGTATGACTTCTCTGAATGATGATGGAATAAGGCCTTTCAAAATTAACTTATTTGTAAGCTCTAGGAGAGTGTGGGCATCCGAAAGCAGCAGTTTATGCTCACACTTTGAAGATTTTACAGCCTGCAAGTTTGTCGGCCATGATAAAATATCTAGTCAGTCCGATTAGAAAAAAAAAACAGCACTGATAGCTGCAATAACAGTAAAACTACCAATGCAATACAGTACTAATAATAGCTAGCAAGAACTTTTTTTGTTTTGGTAGGAAAGAAAGGACAAGGGTATACCAACAATGGTATGAGAGAACTACGACAAAGTCATAAGGGAAAGGGAGATACTAGCAACAGTATCCAAGAGCATCAAATATGAACAGCAGTGACAACAGATACTCAAACTACAAATACAACACAAATAATAATAATAATAGCTACCAAGAAGGAAGGAAAGGGCAAGGGAATAGCAATAACGTTACAAAGAGAACTACAACAGAGTCATAAGGGAAAGGATGTACGAAGAAGAAATTATATGCGGAAAAAACAGGAGAAAGGCAGAAAAATGGTTATACAGTTATAAATAACAATAAATTAAACTTTTTGAAGAAATTACAAGGAAATTTTACTTATTCAAAAACACAACTCGAGACAGATGGTAAACCACATCTGATAGAAGCGGCAAACGAGGTCTGAGGTAATTTCGCAGGTACGTTGTGGGTAAGGGAGAAGCTCGAGAGATTTGGTGGCTGCAAGCTTTAGCAACTGTTAAGGTGGATCTGACGGATAGGATCTGAACCACTTAAGAATAGAATGAAGATTGACATCAGTTCTACAAATTATACCTCATTTACACAGCTTCTAACTTTCTTATTGCACAATCACAGAGAACACTTGTAGAATAACAAGTGTGCTGTGCCTTTAAGAAGCTTTTCTAAGTCTGTGTGTGCACATAAAATCCTAGCATGTGTTACTTTCCGTGCCATTTTGAAGGTGCAGCCAGAGTGTTAACATCTATGTGCATGATGGCTAGTTTTTTTATAAGTTAAAGTTACTTAGTCTAGTTTACAATGTGTTTTTATGTAATAAAGCTACTTGTACAAGAACCCACAGTTTACCTGTTTCTTCCTGACCTGGCGAGCAACAATACTGCTACATCTCATTTCTTATCAAGCTTACTCTACACCTCACCTATCCTTACAAAAAATAACTTAACATTAATCCAAAAGCTAGAACAATATTACAACAAAATTGCTAAATTTGCTGCCAAATTGCCCAACTCAACTCATTTTTGTCTCGCATTAAAAAAATAAACTGTCCTGAATTAGCAAAAAAAACAAAAGTTATGTACTTAGCATAACACAAAATCCGTAATTATCTAAAAATATCTAAGATAAACAAAATGTATTCTCCTTTATTTGAATATTTCAGAAAAAAACAAGCAAATGTAGTGGTTGCAATAAGTTGTTTTCAGTAGCCACCTTAGGAGAAAAAGGGTTAGTTCTGAACAAAATCCTATCCTTGTGAAAAAGCATCTACAGGTGAGATGAAGATAAGACTTGCAATTCTGAGATTCTTCTACCTAATGTGATGGCTACTAAGAAAACAGTTTTCTAGGAAAGAAATTTCAGTTCTACTGATGAGCCATGCTCAAAGGGAGGTTTAGTTAAGAGCTTCCAGATTTAGATCCCAAAGTGGAAGTAGATCTTTGATTGGGGTTCCAATTATAAAGATCCCTTTGAGGAAGGTTTTGCACACCTTGTGTGAACCAAGAGAATGATCTCTGAAACTCACAATTAGAGACTGCTACTAGCTGAACTCTGATGGTGAAGTACCTAGAGCAAGACTGAATAATGGACTGTAAGAAACAGAGTAAATCTGAAACAGTTGCGGAAAAAGGGTCAGTGTTTTGACAGTCAGCCAAGAGTTTAAAACGTTTCCATTTATTGTGACAGATTTTGAGAATGGAATCCTTCTGAAAGGCTTTAATGATTCTAACCACCTCCTTAGTGAGTGACTAATCTTTGGCTATTACTGGAATTGGAGAAGCTAAGCAGGCAACTTTAGGTTCAGAATGTCAGCGTGATGCTTCCTGGAGGAGTGAGTGATTAGATACTGAATGTGATTCAGGAGCCAAGGCGGCACACACAGAAGAGGTTTTATAAGGGGAACACAGACTTGTCTAGGCCAGAAGGGAGGCTTTGAGGATAACTGTTACCTTGCACTTCATTGCTTTCTGCAGCAGCCTGGAAGTTAATGGAATGGGGGTAAGCATAAAAAAGCTCCAAAGTGTCTGCTGAGATAGACTATCCTTTGGTGACTGTCCCAGCGGAGGGATGAAGACAAAGAACTTGCTACACTTGATATTCATGGAAGAGGCAAGCAGATCATAGCAAAGATTGCCCCAGCAATGAAAAATCTGACTGGCTACTCCTGGATTGAGGGACCACTAGTAAGAAGTAAGGAGAGTCCTACTGAGCCTGTCTGCTTGGCAATTCAAAACTCTGGGGATGTGTGTTCCAATAAGAAAACATTTCAAGGCCATTGCCAAACTACCATTATTTCCAGACATAATGGGTACAATCTGCTTCCATTTTGCTTGTTGATGTACAAAACTACATACTATCCATTTGGATTGAGATCACTCCCTGAGGAAGTTGGTCCTGAAGCTCCTGCATCACAAGGAAGACTGCCCTGTACTCAGACATTTAAGCGTAAATTGGCATCTATGTCTGACTACTGGCCTAGGACTATCCTCCTTTTCTTATGGCACCCTACACTCCAATAAGGGGAGGTCTATGGACACTACAGCTACTGTGTTTGAGATCATAAAGGGTTTCCCCGTAGAAACCAGTGAAGAATTTAGCCACTACCTCAAATAACATTTGCACGATTCTTATGACTGTAGTTCTGGATAGAGGATGCAGGTACTGAGACCACTGGGGCTGAAGCCACTGCAAAATTCTCACATGGAAGTGTGCAAATTGAATCATTACACCTAAAGAAATCATGAGGCCCAGGATTCTCAGAATTAGAGTAGTGGAAACAAAACGTCTGAAAAGCCACTGGATAGCACCTCTCAAGATCTGAAGTCTTTCCCGTGGTAAAAAAATTATGTGCTGGGTAGTGTCTAGCTTGCATCGTATAAATGTGATAACCTGAGTAAGTGCCAAGTTGGACTTCTGAAGACTGACTGTTATGCCCAGAGAGATGCAAAGACTGAGACGAGAGTTTCTGCAGCCAGGAACTAATTGTCCAGGTACACAAAGAACTTTTACTACAAGTCTTAAGTGGGCTGCTACAACAGTCATGCATTTGGTAAAAACCATGATTACTGTGGCGATTCCAAATGTCAGGACCAGGACCTGATATCGACTGGATCCTAACTGAAGTGCAAATACCTCCTTGACCACTTCACAATCTTTATGCAAAGGCAGGCATCATGGAGATCTAAGGAGCACATCCAATCATTCACCATGAGAGTGAGAAGAACTGACTGCATTGTGGTCATTCTGAAATGGTTTTGCGAACATTATCTGTTTAGGAATCTTATGTCCAAGAACCTTGAATGCAAGCCTGCCCCTGTCTGGGATGGTTGGACCACCTGGACTGCCCTTTTTTTCTAGCAGTGTTTTTCACTTTGAGATGCTTTTGTCTGGTTGAGTGGAACATATGACAATGGCCTGATGGCTTGAGGTATTAAGAAAAAGGGAATGTAATAGCCCCTGGATATTCTCTCTCTTAACCACTTGCCCTGTGTAATGGCCTGCCATGTGGAGGAGAAAGATGTCCACTGACTGCCTCCAGAGTGAAGCAGGTGGGCAAACATTCAGGGATACTTTTGTCTGTGATCTGAAAAGGGGCCACAGTATCCCTGATTCCCTCTACTTACTGGCCGGTGGTTGCCCCAGTCAGAAGGTAAATTGAACCGCTGATGCTTATACTTCCTGAACCGGAGAGCTCAAGATCCCCTTTTAGTTACTGCTATATGAGCTCTGAAAAACCTTCAGCTTCACTCCGGTGTCAATAACAGTCTTACCATCTTGTTCACACTTCTGCATCCTTTCCTTCACTGCGTGACCAAACAGGGATGATCTGTCAAACGCAGCATTAGTAAAGGACACCCTGAAGTTGCCTAGCAAATTCACATAAGCATAGCCACACGTGGTATCTCATCCCTATACCAGATGTGGCTGCCTTAGCAGCTCTATCCACCACATTATTTGTTAGGCAAAAGAAGTGGCTGGTTACACTGGACACAGGAGTCAGGGTTGTCTCGAGCTGTATACTAGTCTCTGTTGTGCAAGGGTTCTTCAGAGTAGATAAACCTGGTTGAGAGGGATGTCTCTGAAGCCTACTCAAGTATGTTGCGCATTTCAAGCCAGTTTGAGAAAAAGGTGCCAAAGAATACACCCAGCTGTCAAAGTCTGCCCATTGCCCTGGACTCCTTACTGGGTGGGTGAATGGAGACGTCTTAAGAAAGCTCTCTTTTTGTAGCTGCTGCCACAATGATGAAGTCTACAGCTGCGGTTTTAGACCAATATTACTTATCCCTTGGACGGCGCAGAATCCAGTCAGGTTTTCTGAGCACTGCTTTATAGTTATCCGATTCCTGCTTCTGACTGCCAGATTAATCTGTTTGTTGGAAGTATTGCCCAGCATGTAGACAGTGTAGAGTCAGAAGCCTCGACTAATACCATCTTGTTGGGGGGTGGCTACAGGCCAAGCTCCCCTCTGGCACACTACCTCTAAAATAACACCAAATAAGGTGTCCTCCAGAGGGGATTGTGGAGAGCCCTCTCAATCCTCACAGTCAGAATCTGTAAACTCTGAAGGAGAATCTAAGTGCTTCCTTCGGCACATCCTCTTTTTTGGTAAGTTAATGATGAATCATCCGATTCTTCAGATGACATAAGCTGCTGCTGAGCAGAAAGACTGAGACTCATAGCCCAGCTCTGACCTATAGGTGTTTAATAAAAGGGCAGCACGATATGAAGACAGTCTAGGGGTGGAACCATACCTGAAGAAGAACCAGTCATCCTCACCAGCAGCTAAGACGTTGAGCATAATTTGGTAGGATCCAAAAAATTTATTCAAAATGTTGGTCCCAACCCTCCCTTCAGAAAGAGTTCCATCAGGAGGATGTTGCTCTGAGATCATGAGGTTAGGCTGCTCCAATAAGGGGATCAGAAAGAAACAGCCTAAAGCTGAAGACCCCGAAAGGAAAAATGGAGCCAAACCAAAGGGATCTGAAGCCAGTGTCAAGGTCATCAGGTCGACTCCTTGGTCCTGAAACTGTTTTGGCTATGACAATGCTGGTGCCTAAGAGTCTGATCCAGATACCTTGGTGCCAAAGCTAGAATAGCAGCTTGCACTGAGGAAACAGACCCCAGGATCAGGGATAGATCCGAAGACACTGGAGCCAAAGAGCAGAATGGCACAAAGGAGCTATGATCAGGGCAAAATGGGCAGATCTGGTCGTTTTATGAGCCAGGGACAGAAATACTCCCATCTCTATCTGGGTCCTTAAGAACGTCTGCATCAAGCAGTCTAAGTCTGTTTCAGAAGCACTCTTGCAGGACCTGAAGGATCTGTATGAAAGCACCAGAGGTGGTTTGGAGGGAGTGGTACTGGTAAGATGTGTCAACAGAAAATGCCTTCCTAGTGCAGTTGTGCAAAGTTATAGGCTCCAATAGTATTAGATCCAAAGAAGTGGTGAAAGCTGACATATGCACCAAGGACTGGTCTCAACTCTTTTGGTGCAGAAGCAGATGTCAGATCTACCCAGTCTCTTTTTTTGGTCCAAGTCTTTGAGCTTGGAAGTGTTTCTCAGTGTGTTTCTTGGTCTTGGACACCAGAGTATACAGGGGCCTTTAAATATTAATATATTTTTTCTATTAGCCAACACCACTGGGCTAAACCTCACACATATATCACAGTCCACCAAGAGGTGGGAGACACTCAGGCGACCACAGAGTAGCTATATAGGTCCTGCGGTGGGAGCAGTGCCCATACATTGAATATATTTAAAACTTGTTTGCAAATCCATTATGAATACAAACTATGAAAACAAAACCAACACTAGAAAAGCACTCGTGAACACTAGCTTAACCTACATATGAGGATACTTCAAACAGACAAATTCTATAACAACAGTACTATTCAAACAAGTACTAAGCTATTTAAACAAAAGATATGTACTTACCCATAAGGATATATCTGTTTTGTCTGTTTCTGTCCTTCAAGTGACGAGTCTCAGATCCAACCTCTGATCTGACTTCGGACACTTTTTCAAATTTAGAATCCTAAGCTCAGGCTCCTCCCATTACACGTAACCCCCTCCTATCCCCAACATTACCTCAGATCGTGTTTACCCTTGAATCCTATAAAACATACATAAACTATAAATAAGTATTACTAGAAAACTACATGATGGAACAAGGGATAAATCTGTATTGAAGCTACAAAAGTACATCATGCTGTACCAATAGGTTGAGGAATGACAGAAAGACAACACAGATCTATCACTATGTTAAGTATGCAACTTTTGTATCTGATGTTGTCTTTTCCATCCATTCCTCAACTGAAGGGACAGAGTCCCCAGGTATCAAAGTTCCATGGGTGGACTTATGGAAGAATATTCCAGAGGACAGCAGTACTGAGTATTCAGGGGCCTTTAAATATTAATTTATTTTTTCTATTAGCCAACACCACTGTTTGTCACAAGAAATAAATTTGTCACATGAAATAAAGGTACGAGCGACCAGGTAGCAGCAGTACAAATGTCAACAATCAAAGCCCTAGAAAAGAAATTTGAAGAAGTGCAGACCTATCTGGTTGAGTGTACTTTTGGTGGTTTTTAGTAGAGCCAAATCTTTTTGCTTATAAACATGGGAGATACAGCCAGTCAACCACTTAGCTAAGGTAAGCTTTGACACACCTTGACCAATCTTGGTCTTACAACAAAAGACAGACAACCAATCGGATTTCCTAAAAGGTATGGTTCGATGAAGGTAAAAGCTTAACTGTGTAAATCCAATAAAAATGGAGCATGTGCTCTTCAAGTACCAAGGAGGAGTAGAATCCTTAAATGGGTGTCCAAAAAGAAAGACATCTCTGAGGAAGGGTTTGCACAATTTGTCTGAGGCCAAGGAAGCGTGATTCTCTCTCATATGGAGATACAAGACTGCATCTAATTCAACCCTGACAGTAGAATAACTAACTTGGTTATGGAAAATGGAGACAAGGAATTCTAATACTGCTGATAGAGGAGCAGAAAAAGTATCAAGATTTCTCTGGGAAGTCCAAATGGAAAATCTTTTCTATTTATTTTTGGAAACTTTCCTAGTGGACGGTTTCTGAGAAGTAAGAACATGGACCACTTGGGAAGAATGCCTGGACTGAGTAGCCATCATTGAAAGTGAAGAAACCATGCTATTAACTTTAGGGCTTGAATATTTAGATGAGGCATTTCAGATGAGAAACAGTAGAGTTGGATTTGGATCAAGCACCCAAGGAATGTGTACCAGATGAGGCCAGAGGGAGTCAAACCATACCTTTCGAGGCCAAAAAAGTGGCAATGGGCAATGGAAATTCACCCCAGGGATCACTTCTGTGGCACTGCTTGACAGGGGTACAAGAAAATGATTTTCTTGGGTGGTGAAAGCCAGGGAACCTTTTTGGCTAGGCTTATATAGGCCCCAGGGCCGATAGCCTAGTACCTACCTATGAGGATGACCTTTATCTTCCACTGTAATTATTTCTATAAAGATTTTGAGATTAGGGGAGTTGGTGGAAAACATATGAGACTGGGTGGACCAATCATAGATCAGAGCATCTTTCAGGGACTCCCCCCCATTGCGGGGATTAGTGCATAGAACCTGCTGCATTTAGAATTGAAGGGAGAAAAAAAAAGATTACAGCATGGTTGGCCCCATGGCTAAAAGATTTGTGTCACCACTGTTGGGATGAGAACCCACTCATGAGGTAGCATAACAGATCTGCTAAACCTGTCCACTAAAATGCTGGTCTTCCCCAGAATGTGCACTGCCACCAGAAAGTGACAGGAAGACATTGCCCACTCCCACACACTCATCGCATTAAGACACAACTGGTAGGAGCATGTGTATCAGACTACCTGCATGTTGTCAATCTGGACAGAAATCAACCTTAGAGGAAGGACATCCTGAAAGGCCTGTAATGTTAGGAGGACTGCCCGCATCTCTAAGACATGGATGTGAAGATTGGCCTCTGATGGAGACAATATACCTTGGACCATCTTTCACAGATAATGCCCTCAGGATCGAACAAGGTCAAGCCATCAAATGAAGCATTGATAAAAGAGGTCTTAAAAGGCTCCACAAAATCAAACAAGTGCATCCGGGCATACCTCCTTATATGCCTGTTCTTGCAGTTCTCAGAACAGTTTCCATTGCATTTGAGGCGTTTGACAGGGATTGAAGGATGGCCAGATAAGAATCCACTGTTTTTCTGTCTTCTGCAGGCCAAGTTAAGTCACTGTGGAACCTAGTCTTGTGTATCAAATCGTTCAGTGACCTTAGAGGAAAGGTAGCCGAGGCATAAACATGCTTCCCAAATCTGACCAAAGCTCTAGGTTCTCAGAGGGATAGACAAAAGAGCTTTCTTCTGTGAGCTCCTCCTTAGTGGCTGCTGCTATCTCTTCATGGCATCCACTGCAGGGCCTATAATCCAATAAGAACAGTCTTTAGGGGCCACAAGGTATTTGGTCGGTTTCCTGGGGATTTGTTCAGTAATGTCTGGTTCCTTCCATGCCCAAAAAGAGATTAAACCCCAGAACCAAACTCCTCAAGGAACACAGATTCCTCCTGTCCTCAAGGAACACATATTGCTCCTGGGAAGGGGTTTTGTCAGACTAACCTCCTTACTGTCTCAATACCTCAAGGATCTCCCGGAATGAGACGTTCTCAAGGGGGGGTGGATCTTTGGGACCCCCTATCCTTCAGAGAAATCCATGTCTTCTGTCAAGGACTCCTAGGGGGAGTCAATGCATCTCCTCTTACACTTATGCTTCTCAGGAACCTCTGTGGGGGAAGCTCTGGAAAGGACTCAGAAGCCTAAGGGGAATTTTGAATGAGGACTGTCTCAAGTCTAGTGTGAACCAGTTAAGCAAATGGGATAGACAGAATAGGAGCAGGACCCAGGGCTATCAGCTGCAGAAAAGGTGGAGCAGAGACGATTAGAGATGCCCACTCTCGAAGGCAGAAGCTGATGAGGAACCAAGACCACTCCAGCAGGAGCCAATTTTGCCACACCAGAAGAGCACCACCTAGGCTCTGCTCAGAAATCGAAACCGGAGCCAAGCTATATAACATGGAGGATCTGAGGGGAAGGGATGGCTTCTACAGCTTTGGAGTTGAACCCTTACCCCCAGACTTTGAAGAAAGAGGAGCTGGTTGGGTCAGAGATGATGCTGGCATTGAGGAAGTCTACTGACATAGATCTGATGCACACAATCTGGAAGAGTTCAACTCCAATATCCCCAAACCTGGAGGATGGATGTGGGTAAGAGTAACTCTACATAAAGAAGAGGGTTCAAAGCTCACAGGTCCAATGGAAGCCACAACTAGAACAACTCCCAGCTAAATTTGGGTCCTGAGGAACTTCGTCATCATCATCATCATATCCACATCAGCTTCTGTCAAGCTTCTGGCAGACCTGTTGGGCCTCGATGATGATATGGAAAGTGGGCTCAAGCATCTCTGTAAGGATCTCTTGCAAGAAAGATGACTCAGTCTGGGAGAGAACAGATCCAGGAAAACCTCTGCTCTGGAAAGGAGGGGGGTGGAATCTTTGGACAAACTGAAGTCAGATCAGAGAGATTAGTCAGACCTCAGGTTTGGAAGGTTTTGCTGCCAGTGCTGAAGACAAAACAGACAATGGAAAACAGTCAGATGATTAAGTCCTCACCTCTTTGCTCTCATCTTTGGGCCTGTCACTCGTCCTCCTTATGTTTATCTGAGGACTTCTTACTTGAAGGGGAAGCTCTAAATACAGACTTCAATATTCGAGTCAGGATGAACAATCAAAAATCAAACTGAAGGATTCATTTATTTCTGGGCACTGCTCTTGTTCTAGGTCACCTGGCTAAACACACCACTGCATATCTTGCTTTTCTTTTTCATCTATAGCTATTTTATATATTACTTTAAAATTTAATTTCTATTAACTCCATTGTTTTCTCACTAATCATGCTGTCTTGTCCATCATGCTATAAATCTCCAATCTTACTATCCCTTTCTCTCCCTCAGATCTAAACTGTTTTCATTCCACTTAGACTCAATCCCTCCCTGCAAACTACTCCAATAATCTTTCCTTTAATGCTTCCTTGTTCTCCTGTCTCTTCTTAATTAACTTTCCAGTCTCATTAATACCCCTTCCATATCCCTCCTTCTCTTTACACACTAACTATCTTATACTACTTTGGAACCATTTTCCCATCATCTGAAAACAATCAATGTGCTAAGTCATCAGTTTTGTCATATTGTATTATATTTTTCTGTATTATCTATATTTTTTTCCTTCTATTGTTAGAATGAGTAATTTTGTAGAGCTTTACTTCCATTGTTCGAAAGGAGTCTTGCATGTCCCAGTTGGACCATCCGGGCAATCAAATACAAATAAATCAATAAAAGCCAGTAGACGTTTTCACAGATCTAGTGGAATGGGTCTTAGGCTTTGAATGTAGGACCCTGTTGTTGCTAGAGTAGACAAAGGTGATACAGTCAGACACCCATCTGGACAGTGCTCGTTTAGAAACTTTGTAAACCATCTACTCTGGGCAAATGAAATAAACAACTGACTATCCTTATGAAAGGGATTGGGTTCTGTGGAGGATGACTGAGTTTATTACAGACATTTAAGATGTACAACTCTTTGCTGGAGAAATGTGGAAACAAAACAAACCTTGAAAGGTTAATAGTTTGGTTATTATTATTTTCAGAAACCACCACAGAATGAAGGTTACGTTTATTCTTAAAGCAACTCTATCTTTGCGAAAGATGGTATTTGAGACTGGTCTAACTAACGTGAAAGCCACTAGTAAAACTTTCCATAACAAAACCTTTAGGTCTGCAGAGGATGTTGGTTCAAAATAATGTTTTGTTACTGCTTCCAGGACTAAATTTGAGTCCAACAGAGGAGTAAAATCCTTAATTTGAGAATGAAAAAGTAATACTCCTTTTTGAAAAGCACTTGCACAGTTTGACAGGCCATGGCACTGGTGTGGTAAACAAGATGACAGCAGATAACTGGACTTGATGGTAAAGTAGCTAAGTTCTTTAACGGACAATGAAAACAAACTGCAGGACATTTGCAATGGAAATTAAATATAGATAAGATTAAGACATTTATTTTTATTGAGTAGATAGTTTCTCAGAGGTTGACAAAATGTTAACTACATTCTCTGAAAGGGAAGTATGTCTGGGTATTATGAGAACTGCAGAAACAAAGCAGTTAACTTGAAATTAAGAAGGTCTGGGTGAGGCTGTCCGAAGGCGTGCGGCAGTAGAGTCGGCTGTTGAGCTAGAAGTTGGGGTCTTCCTTAAATGAAACCTAAGCAAGGAACACCAATCTGTCTGAGCAAGTACGGAGCAATGAGGGTTACTTGTAATTTGCAGGTTGAAGGTTTCTGCAGAAACATGTGTATCAGGGGAAAGAGTGGGAACCACTGACAGACGACAGCATCCCTCGGTGACTGCTCCTCTGGTATAATTAGAGTGAAATGGCTTCTATACTTGGAACAGGAGGGAGAGCCAAAACTCAGAGTAATGCTGGTCAAAGTTGCTGAATATCGCTTGAGCCACTATCAGATTGAGGGACTACTAATGAGGCAATAGGATGGAGCTGCTGAGGCTGTTCACTAGCCAATTGACTTTCCAAAGAAGGTACATTGCCACTTAAAAGTGACTTGAACCCAAAGCCCATTGCCATACTCTCATAGCTTCTCTGCACAGGCAGTGTAGGATTTGGTTTCCTCCCTGCTTGTTGATGTACCAAATCACTGATATATTGCCTGTTTGTATGGCTATCACTACCGGATGCAAGAGGTCCTGAAATTCCTACAAGGAGTACCACTGACATCTTCAGGCTGTTGATGTGAAGGGCAGCCTCTAATAGTTTCCAAACTCCTTGGACCATCCTCCCCTCGAAATGCACCCTCCACTCCAAAGATGATGCATCCCTGGTTACTACTGCTAGTGGAAACAATTGCCTTAGTATGTGAGGGAATGGGGATGTTAGCCATCAGTTTATATGACTATTGCATGTCTGAGACAACCATATGATGCTAAAGGGAAGCCTGTTAGTTGTGACCATCATTTGGTGTATCCTGATGAGAAATTTGTCATAGCCTATTAGGGTGATGGAGGCTGCCACGAGTCCCAGAACTCTTAGAATTATTACAGCAGGATGGTTATGATGATGGCAAAGAATTTGTATTGAATGTCGAAGGCATGATCACTTTTCTAAAGTAAGGGACACCTGGCATGAAGGCGTGTCCTGATGATTTCTGATAACAGTAATTTGTCACGAAAGCTGAAGTTGTCACTTTTTTGATAACTTAGAAAGATGCCTAAAGATAGCCAGAGGTGTAAAAAGTAATCTCTGGCTGTTAGCAATTACCTTCGCTTATTCCAACAAGGATCCAATCTTCTAGATATGAACATGTGGATCCCTTTTGGCCAAAGATGGGCTGTGACTACCACTACACACTTACAGAGCTGCAATGAGCCTGAAGGGCAAGGCTCTGAAAGTACAGTTTTGTACCTACCATAAATGTAGATGTTCGAAGATCCACATTGCTGCAGTCCTTACATATGGGTAGTCCGCTGTCCTCGGTCGGCCCGAATACCAAAGTATAAGGCTGACGTCGGTCATGGGCGCTCAGATCTGACATCAGAGCGTCAGGGTATTAAAGCGCATGACCGACGTCATATCCTCAGTCTTTTCTTGCCCCAGATGTCAGAAGGCCCTAAAAAGAAAGGTCACAGCCAAAAATAGAATACTTCCCAAAAAGCATGTACAAATAACAGCTACCACCCAAATCATACAACCATTCCAAACTACAGAGGGGAAGGAGGGAGGGTAAATTGGACTGCAGCAATGTGGATCTTCGAACATCTACATTTATGGTAGGTACAAAACTGCACTATGTTCTTCATCTCACATTGCTGCAGTCCTTACATATGGATAGAATCCCAAAGCAGAGGTAAAGGGAGGCTGGCAAAATCATAAAGCATTGGGAGCTGCCAAAATGCCCTGTAAGATTGCAGTGGCAAATCCAGCCCTAGATTTGGAATAAAGAGGAAGGTGGTAATGTTTAGAAAAGGTATGCACTGAACTCCAAGTAGCTGCTTCCAAAATATCTTTAGTAACTACTCCCCTTAAAAAAGCTGTAGAGGTGGCAGTAGCCCTAGTGGAGTGAGGTCTGATTCCAGCCGGAATCTCCTTACCATGATGAGAATAACAAAAAGCAATACAAAAGCCAATCCACTTAGAAATAGTTTGTTTTGAAACAGGTTTCCCCTGAGAACCCAAAGCAAAAGAAACAAACAACTGCTGAGACTGTCTGAACCCTTTAGTCCTGCTCAAATAATAACGCAACTGCCTGTGAATATCCAAAGTGTGCAAAATTTTCTCCCCTTTATTTTGGGGATCTGCATAAAAAGTAGGCAAATGAATAGATTGGTTCAAGGCCACATTTGAAACCACTTTAGGCATAAAAGTAGGATTAGTACGCAGAGATACCCTATCCTTATGGAAAATTAGGAAGGGTTCAACTGCCATAAGAGCCTGTAATTCAGAAACCCTTCTAGCAGACGTAATGGCCAACAAAAAAGCAGTCTTCCAAGACAAAACTTTAACTCAGCAGTAGCTGCAGGTTCAAAAGGAGGTAAAGTAAGTTTTACCAACACAGAATTGAGATCCCAGGCAGGAGTAGGAGCTCTACATGGGGGTCTTATGTTCTTTGCCCCTCTAAGAAATTGCTTAAACAAAGGATGAGAGAATAATGGAGGGTCACAGTCATAGTGAGCAGAAATGGCTGCAGCATGAACTTTTATAGAGGAGAAAGACAAACCCTTGTCTAATAATTCTGTAAGATATTGAAGAGAAACACTTAAATCAGGCCTGGAAACATCAAAGCCCTTTGTTTTGCTCCAAATTAAAAATCTCCTCCATTTATCAGCATAAACTTTCCTTGTACTAGGCCTTCTGGCCTCCAAAATAACATTCAAAACTTGTTGTGGAAGCTGCGACCCTCCAGGTTCTAGAACAGAATATGCCAGGCTGTTAGATGCAGGGACTGAATCCTGACATTGAGGAAATGATTGCCCTCCTGTGACAAAAGGTGCGGAATCGAAGGCAAAGGCCATGGAGGCTCCCGTACTAAACTCCTCAGCAGAGGGTACCAGTGCTGTCGAGGCCAATCTGGAGCTATTAGAATCATGGAGGGCTTGTCTTGTCTGACCTTCAAGAGTACCTTGGGGAGGAGAGGCAGAGGCGGAAAGGCATAGACGTGAAGATTGCTCCAACTGAATGATAGAGCATCCACTTTCCAAGCTGTGGGATGAAACATTTTTGTGCAAAACTTTGGCAACTGGAAGTTGAGTGGAGAAGCGAACAGATCTATGTCTGGAGTTCCCCATACCACTGTCAATTTCCGAAATACACGAGGATCCAATTACCACTCGTGGGGATCCACTATCTGTCTGCTCAAAACATCTGCTAAGGAGTTCTGTGCTCCTGGTAGAAACCTTGCCTGAAGATTGAGGTGTAAACTGAGAGCAGTCTCCCACAAAATCATTGCTTGCCTGCAAAGAGGGTACGAATGGGTTCCCCCTTGCTTGTTGATGTACCACATGACAGTTGTGTTGTCTGTTTGAATCAACACTTGCCCTGGGTGAAGTAAATCCTTGAAAGCCATCAATGCAAATTGGACTGCTAACATCTCCTTCAAGTTGATATGTAAATGTTGAAGTCTGGCAGGCCACGTGTCTTGAACCCATTTTCCATTGAGGTGTGCTCCCCAAGCCTTGTCCGAGGCATCTGTCGTTAAAATCTGACTCGCCTCTGGTCGGGTCACAGAAAGTCCCTTGTTTAGGTGACATTCCTGAGCCCACCATAAAAATTCCTTTTGAATGCAAGGTATTATTTGAATGACAGTGTCCAGATCTTGGCAGTGTTGTGTCCATACATTTTTGAGATACCATTGTAGCTTCCTCATATGCAGTTTGGCATTGGGAAGCACCAGAATACAAGATGCCATGAACCCCAAGGCTTGAAGGACTGTCCTTGCAGTCAGCCTGGACCGTAGAGACAATTGATGGAAGTAAAGAGTAAGGTTCTTTTGCTTGTCCGGGGTCAAAAAAGCCATCTGGGAAGCTGTATTCAGTCTCACACCCAGAAAGCACATTTCCTGAGAGGGTACTAGACTGGACTTTGTTTCGTTCACAGAATACCCTAGGCACCTTAACACTGCCATCACATACTGTAGATGATGAAGTTCGTACTTGTCTTGAGCAAGAATCAGGCAATCGTCCAAATAAGGATAAATTTGTATTTCTCTTAACCGTAAGACGGCTATCACTGGAGCCAGAACATTTGTGAACACCCTGGGCGCAGTAGATAAGCCAAAGGGCAATGCAGAGAACTGATAATGTAAAGTCCCAGCCCGAAAACGCTGGTACCTCCTGCAACTGGGCCTGATAGGAACATGAAGATAAGCCTCTTTGAGATCCAGAGTTACCATCCAGTGATCTTTGCCCAACAGGGGTAGAAGTTGTTGCAACGTCAACACTTTGAATTTTGGAATGTCTAGGTATATGTTGAGGATAGATAAATCCAAAATCGGTCTCCAAGTGTTCCCTTTCTTTGGTACTAGAAACAGGCGAGAATAAAATCCTAGGCCCACTTCTGACAGAGGGACCTGCTGTATAGCCCCCATTTGAAGAAGTAAAGAAATCTGCTTGTGAGCCTCTACCCTTTGCTGAGGAGGAACGTCTGGCATGCCTTTGAAAGGAGGCAAAGTATGGAAATAAAACTTGTAGCCTCGGTCTATAATGTCCAACACCCATTTGTCCTGGGTGACTAAAAGCCAGTTTTGCTTGAAGAGTGCCAACTTTCCTCCCAAAGGAGCTGCCAGACAGGAAGAATCTGGCAGCTGAAAATGCAGGTTATTGGGCCTGTTTACGAAAGGACTGGCCCCTGCCCTCACCTGTAGATTGTGCAGGTGAACTCCACGTTCTAGGCCTGAAAGTACTCTGAGCTCTGCCCCTACCACGTCTAAATATACCCCTAGACTGTGAATCAGAAGAAGGATAAGCCCCATCCCTTAGTAGGCCAATTCCTGCTAAACTTAGGAGGTTGCACCTGCAAAAAATCTTTAACAGTCTGCATAGACTTAGCCTTGTCTTCCATTTTCTTCAAGACAGACTCCACAGGAGAACCAAACAAAACTTCAGACTGTAAAGGAGCATCCAAAATTCTAGTTTTAACATGCTCTGACAAATTCTGATCCTTAAGCCAGGCGTGCCTGCGAATAACTGAACCAGTGGCAGCCACCCTGGAAGAAGCCTGTAAAGCATCGAAACCACACTGCAAAGAATGCTTACCCACCTGTTCAGAGGCATGTACCAAATCCTGTAATTCTTTACACTCTATGCCCTCTGCCAAAGCATCCACTTTAGATTTAAGTTGAGTAAGGAGAAAATTCTGATACTTCAACATATGAAACTGGCAATTCAAAGCCCTCATTGCTAAAGTGGAAGAGGTATACACTTTCTTACCCCATCTATCCAAAGCTCTAGCATCTTTATCAATAGGAACTGGATTCTTTACAACAGAAGCCCTGACACCCTTAGGTCCCTGGCTAATAGTTTCTGGGTCAGCCCTTGGACTCTTATACAGATATTTATGAGCCTCAGGTACTCTGTAATACCTGTCAGGCTTAACTGGCGCAGGAGGCAGAGAGTCTGGATTAAGGGAAGCCTCGGAGAAAACATCTTGAACAACATCCAAAACAGGAGGTATAGCCAAGGGCCTATGTTGTGGCAAAAACAAAAATTCCCTAAGCCTCTTTCGGGAATCTGAGAAATCCTGACCTTCCCATTTAAAATGTTCCCTCATAGAATGCAGGGTTTCTGAAAAAGAAAAATCCTCTGGAGGAGAAGCAGAAGGAGTGGAATCCTCTGCGTCTGAATCAGAATAAGGAGGAAAATCCTGAATGTCTTCAGCCGAAGACTCTGAGTAATCTGAAGCCTGCTCCAAACTTTCCACCTCTGGCTCCACCCTAGGCCTCTTATCAGGAGGGGGCATAAAACCTCTGATTAAAGAAATTAAATCTTCTGCCATTTTAAGCATGTGTTTTTTAGGCACAGATCCTGCAGAACTAGGACTGACACCCGTGGAAGACAAACCAGGCCTGCCTTTGGAAGGAGCCTTAGATACAGAAGGAGAAGGCCTAACCACCTTAGGCAAGGAAGGGAGAACAGCAACCTGAGAGGCCCCCTCAGCCTGACCCGACTCCTGAGAGGCCACATCTTGCAAAATTAAAGCCTCCCCCTGAGACTCAACTGAAACCTCGGCTGGATCCACAGATTCCACCGTAGTTTCTACAGAACCGGCGTCTGGAACGGACGACTCATCCTGCCTGGACTTTAAAGATTTGTCTTGGCGCTTCTTCGCGGTAGCGGGCGTCGGAGGATCAGACGGCATATTATATTTACACCACTTACCGAAGACAAGCCTAGCGCAATCTAACCTACGTTTAATGGTGCGCTTATTAAACCTAGCACAAAAGCGACACCCGACTACGTCGTGCTCAGGTCCCAAACAAGGAATACAAAGAGAGTGGTAATCCCTATGCGGTATCTGTTTCCCACAAGAAATACAATTATTCACTTTTTCTGACATCCGGAATTAACTGAGGCAAGAAAAAAACAAAAATATTCCCCAACGGGGTACTTAGCCCAACTTGGTTTCGGTCTGAAACTCAGAATACGAAAATTTCAGAACGCCGAACGGCACTTGCAAACGCTGCTTCTGCATCAGACCATGCGGCAAAAAAGACTGAGGATATGACGTCGGTCATGCGCTTTAATACCCTGACGCTCTGATGTCAGATCTGAGCGCCCATGACCGACGTCAGCCTTATACTTTGGTATTCGGGCCGACCGAGGACAGCGGACTACCCATATGTAAGGACTGCAGCAATGTGAGATGAAGAACATCTGGTATGAATGACTCCTAGACAAAGGTTCCTAAACCTCCTGGATTCCTTGGCGATCTTTATGTAGACATAGGTGTTATGGAGATCTATACAGCAAATCCACTTGTTTGCTTTGCAGCAGGGCAAGATCTCCAACACAATGACCATTCTGAAATAGGTCTTTTTTAAAAATTGGTTTAGGTCAATGAAATCCAGAATTGGCGTGAGGTCCTTGTTCTTCTTGTTGGAAACAATAAGAATCTTGAATAGAAACTTCATATTTTCTGGTCTGGTGGGACCTCATGGATGACCTCTTTTATGAAGGAGAGCAGAGACCTCTTGTAGAGCTACTTGTATTTGGGAAGGTGGAACATCTACTTATGGTAGCTTTTGAGGTGGTGCTCTTTGGAAAAATGGTGTGGCACAGCCTCTAAAAATTCTCTTGAAAACCCACTTGTCTTTCATGACAGCCAAGTGCCCCTCTCCACTGCATCCAGAGATTTTGCCTCCCTAACAAGCATTCTCTGTATCCCTGGTTTTATGAATCCCTTCAAATGAGTGGTCAGTATCCATTAAATGGGGCAAGTTCTGCCACACCTACCCTTAGCAAAAGTGGAATGAAAGACCAAAGTGATTTGGAACAATTCTTATTTCTATTGAGGGATCTCTGAGGGTTCTCAAATCGGACTCCTATGGCAGACAGTGTTCACCCATTCTGTTCATACTTTCATCAGTTTCTCTTTTCCCATAGGACTGAAGTATGAAGACCCATCAAAGGGAGAGTTAGTAAAGAAAGCCTTAAAGTTGTCTGTGAAATCACATAAGTGGAGTCATACATGGTACCGCAGGATCATGCAAGACTTTATTGCCCTTCATTTCCTACCATATCCCCCTAGCGACCAAAGACAGAGGAAGAAAGGGCTCAGCCATATGCTTCTAAGAGTATGTTCTCCTCATCCTGAAAGGGTGAGTCAGAGAGACAAGATCCCTTCTGTTTCACCAATTCTAGGACTTGATAAAAGTAATGTCTTCAGGAAAGAAATGGGCAAAGCCAGTAGTGGATGTGACAGACTCCGAAGGGGAGTCAACATGTCTCATTTAATATCACCTCTTCCTATGAATAACCGGTTGCGATTAGTCAGAATCCAAGAAAGTGTCCAAAGGATACAGCTCTACTCTGTCTCTGGAAGCCTTGATGAATGGACTGAAGAGTTGATGTAGCAGTATTATGGGGTGGAGCCAGTACCAACCTTTAACTAGCCAACGGGGGGGGGGGGCTTTCATCTTCTATGTTGCCTCAAAGGTTGATCTAAAGTCCATCTGCATTGAAGGACTGCATTTCAGTACAAACACCTCCTCCACAAAAGCAGAAGTGGGTGGTGGCAAAGAAGACAGCCTTGATACATTGGATCTAAAAGTCCTTAGTATGAAGCCTGGAACGTCTAATTCAAACACGAAGACCTTGATACTAAAAATGCTTCCAAACATGTTGTCCCAGAACATGTTGAGAATTTAGGTGCAAGAACCTCCTGACAATGGAATCATCACACTCAAATGCATCAGATGAGATATCAGCTCTGAAGCAGGGATGTACATCAGTGTCAATTCAACAAGATCTAGATGGATAGCTGACTTCAAAACCACCATACCAGAGACTGATGCCGGAAATGAGCTAAGACAAGAAGGAGGCCAAACAGATCCATCCTAGTAATAGAGGAAGATGGAATGATTCCCAGCTCCATCTGTGTCTTCCAAAAGGTTCTAATCATAGGCTTCAATCTGCTTCGGATGTGTTTCTGATGGAGCACATCAACTTTAAACAGGAGGCAGTCTTGACAACATGAAGTGGAATTACTCCTTTTCTGAAGCCTGTCTGTTGATAGAATTAGGAGGAGACTTGTCTCCATCATTGCTCTCCATAACTGGTGGCTTAGACTTCGGTAAAGAGTGGGTAAACAAAAAGAGTCCTTTCTGGGAGTCTTAGAGAAAGAGTATGGTTCCGGCTCATCAACCCTGTATTTCCTGTGATCCTTGCCTCTTTCATTCCTCCTTTGTCATTTCAACTTTGTCAGATGAATCAGAGTGAAGCAGGCATTTAATAGTTAGTTATTTTTTTTTCAGTCCTATGAGAATCCAGGACCAAATTCTTTACAAATGGAGCAGTCTACTTCAGATGTTAAGGACTTAGGAATATTGTACACAAATCATGTGGATCCTAAGGTGGAAGCTTATGCCCACAACTGCTGTGCTTTTTGAATTTAATTACAATAACAAAATCTATCAAGTGAAAACCACTAAATAACCACAGCTATAACTACAACTCAAACTTTTTTTTTTGTTTGTTTGAAAAGAAATGAAATCTTGGCCACTGACCAAGCGTTGAAGCTGAGCCACTTAAGATACCTAAATGAATAATCCAAAAATGTGTGACAACAACAATAATAATGATGATGATGATAATCTATAACAACAATAACAATAATAATAATAATGATGATAATATCTGCCACCATCAGCTAACACTCCAAGTCATGTAAAGGTCTAGAAAAAGGAAATGGGCACTTAAAGGTCAGTTAAAAATTCATCAGCTTACAATGGCATTAAATGAGATGTGAATGGACAGGTTTATAGGGGGTTATGGAAAAAGTACAGTTTTGTACCTACCATAAATGTAGATGTCCGAACAGGATAGCATCTGCAGTCCTAACAAATGGGTTGTCCTGTCGTCAGGCAGCCCTTCGGTCGGCCGGATTCCAAAGTCTGGGTCTGGCCTCGGCTGGTGTTGCACTTCACCCGACGTCATCTCTGCTGGTCTTCGGGTATAAAGGCATCAGCCGACGCCATTTTCCTCAGTGTTTCTTGCCCCAGATGCCAGTAGCCCTCTTGGATAGCTAAATTTTTGGGTAAATGCCAATGTTTCCCAAAAAGTAGAAGGCAAACACAAAAAATATACATGTATGTACATATATACAAACAAATACACCATAAGAGATCCCCCCCCCCCCCAGCTAGCTATTAGGTGGGCAATACCCTAGGAGTACCACAGAGGGGAAGGAGGGTGGGTAATCCTGACTGCAGATGCTATCCTGTTCGGACATCTACATTTATGGTAGGTACAAAACTGTACTATGTCCTTCAAGGATGCATCTGCAGTCCTAACAAATGGGTAGAATACCATAGCCAAACTAGGGGAGGAGGAATAAGGATTATGGTGTAGTTGGGATCCCTTGCAACACAGCAGTGGCAAACCCTGCTCGGGATCTAGAGTATAGAGGTAAGTTATAATGCTTGGCAAATGTATGCACGGAGGTCCAAGTAGCCGCCTCAATAATGTCCTTGGTAGCCACTCCTCGTAAGAAGGCTGTGGTAGTGGCTGTAGCCCTTGTAGAATGAGGCCTTATGTTCTGTGGAATTTGCTTTCCATGATAGGAGTAACAGAATCTTATGCAATTTCCTATCCACTTGGAGATTGTCTGTTTGGAAATTGCTTTTCCTTCCCTTCCTGTTGCATAGGCTACTAGGAGCTGGTCAGTTTTTCTATTGCCCTTGGTTCTGTCCAGGTAGTAGCGCAACTGTCTATGTACATCCAAGGTATGCAGCAGTCTTTCCCCTTTGTTCTGTGGATTGGGAAAGAAGGTAGGTAGGTGGATTGCCTGGTTTAGAGACACTCTGGATACCACCTTAGGCATAAATGTAGGATTAGTTCTCATGGACACTCTTATCTTGATGGAAGATTAGGAAGGGTTGCACTGCCATTAAAGCCTGTAGTTCCGAAACCCTTCTTGCTGAAGTAATTGCCAGTAGGAAAGCAGTTTTCCAGGATAGGTGTTGAAGATCTGCTGTTGCTGCTGGTTCGAATGGAGGGAGTGTCAATTTTTCTAGCACAAAATTCAAGTCCCATGCTGGTAATGGTGGTTTCCTAGGAGGTTTTACATTCTTAATTCCTCTGAGGAACTGCCTGAGTAGAGGATGTGAGAAGACAGGGGGATCGAGGCTGTATTCTGCAGAAATAGCTGATGCATGTATCTTGATGGAGGAATAGGACAGGCCAGTATGTAGGAGCTCTGCCAAATACTCCAGGATGTTGGCAATATCTACCTTTGACACATCTTTCCCTCTTTCCGTACTCCAAATGACAAACCTTTTCCATTTTCCTGCATAGTTCCTTCTAGTAGAAGGTCTGGGCCTCAAGGATAATGTCTTTAACCCTTTGGGATAAATCTGGGTTGGATGCTCTTATGTAATGTTCCAGGCAGTGAGTTGCAGAGTTTTCAGGTTTGGATGCAAGATGTTGTAGTTGCTCTGAGTCAACATCAAAGGAATCAGGGTAGAGTCCACGTTCCCCGGACATGCTCCTCAGTAATGGATACCAATGTTGTCTTGGCCAATTTGGAGCTATCAGAATTATCCTTGGACGTTCCTCTTTGATTTTCAGTAGTACCCTGTGCATCAAAGGAAGGGGTGGAAATGCATATGCTGTCAGGCCTTTCCAATTGAAGGATAGAGAGTCCACCTTCCAAGCAAGAGGGTGGTATGTCCTTGTGCAGAATTTGTTGAGCTGGTGATTGAGTGGGGATGCAAATAGGTCTATTTGTGGCATTCCCCATTTCTTTGTGATGGCTTTGAAGATGTCCGGGTGTAGCATCCATTCGTGAGCATCCGAGGTAGTTCTGCTTAACATGTCTGCTAGGATGTTTTCTTTTCCCGGTACAAATATTGCCTGTAATTGAATGTTGTAGCTCAGAGCCATATTCCACAGGTCCAGAGTCATTCGGCATAGGGGGTATGAATGCGTGCCTCCCTGTTTGTTGATGTACCACATGACTGTGGTGTTGTCTGTCCTTATCATCAATTGGCCCTCTGAGGAATGGTCTGAAATTCTGGATTGTTAGTTTTACTGCCAGCATTTCTTTTTGATTTATGTGCAGGTGTAGTTGTTCTGGAGTCCATAAGCCTTGAATGCACTTGTCCAGCATGTGTGCCCCCCAACCGAGGTCTGAGGCGTCCGTTGTGATGGTTTGGCTTGCTTGAATGTTGTGGAAGGACAAGCCTGGGTTTGCCTGGCATGTCTGAGCCCACCATAGGAACTCTTGTTTCAGGCATGGGATTAGTGGTATTTCGGTTTCTAAGCTGTGCTTGTGTTGAGACCATAAATTCTTTAGGTACCACTGTAGCTTTCTCATATGTAGTCTGGCATGAGGGACCAAGATTATGCAGGATGCCATGAAACCCAAGGCCTGCAGTACTTTCCTTGCTGTTAGTTTGTTCTGCTTTGCTAGTGCCAAGAAGTACAGAGGAAGTTGTTCTTGTTTTTCTGCAGTTAGGAATGCCATCTGTTTTACTGTGTCCAATTCTGCACCCAAGAATGTTATTGTCTGGGATGGTACCAGTTTTGACTTTTTTAAATTGACTGTGTATCCCAGGGCTTGTAGTAAGCAAATGACTCTTTGTAAGTCTTGTGTCAGCTTGCTTTTTGTTGTCCGCTTGTATCAGGCAGTCGTCCAGGTATGGATAAATTTGGATTCCCTGAAGCCTGCAATGAGCGATTACTGATGCCAGGCATTTCGTGAACACTCTGGGCGCAGTAAATAAGCCAAAGGGCAATGCTGAGAATTGATAATGGTCTGATCCTGCAAGAAATCTGAGGTATCTTCTGCAAACTGGTCGTATGGGGACGTGCAGGTATGCCTCCTTGAGATCTAGAGTTACCAGCCAATACTCCTTGCCCAGCATGGGAAGAAGTTGGTGTAGGGTCTGCATTTTGAATTTTGGAACGATGATGAATGTGTTTAAAGCGGACAGGTCGAGAATAGGTCTCCAACTGTTCTCTTTTCTTGGTACTAGGAAGAGTCTGGAGTAAAATCCCTTGCCCTGTTCTGTAGGTGGTACCCTTTCCACAGCTCTCATCTTTGTTAATTGAGCTATTTGTTTTAGGGCTTCTGACTTTTGATTTGGTGGCAGGTTTGGCATTCCTCTTTTTGATGGTAAGGTGTGGAAATGAAACCTGTAGCCTTGGTCTATAGTTTGCAAAATCCAGTTGTCTCTTGTGATATAGTGCCAGTTTTTTGAAAATAAGGCTAACTTTCCGCCTAAGGGTGCTACTATTTGTTCCCTGGTAGGCGGTGTTAGAGCCAAGTCACTGTGATTGTCCTGTTGCAGTGGTAGTGGTTGTATCTGTGCCTCGTTGGTTATTGCCTTGCCACTGTCGTCCCCTGTAGGCACCTCCTCTGGATTGATTTCTGCCTCTGGAACGCCTATTCCTGCCTCTCTGATTTTTAGAGGAGTCTGGAAAGGACCAATTTTTGGAAGGCCAGCTCCTGCTGAACCTTGGGGGCTGTACCTGTAAGAAATATTTAACTGTTTGTACAGATTTTGCCTTCTCTTCCATTTTCTTCATTACTTGTTGGGCAGGAGAACCAAATAGACTGACTTTGTCCATAGGAGCATCTAATAGCTTTGCTTTAACATGATCCGGCAAGACCTGTTCTTTCAACCATGCATGCCTTCTTATAACTGTGCCAGTCATGGCTGATCTAAATGAAGCCTCCAGTGCATCATAGCCACATTTTAAAGAATGGTTACTAACCTGCTGAATGTTATTCACCATTTCTAGAACATATTTCTTATCTAAGGAATCATCAGAGAACAGTTTCTTAGTTAACTGATCAAGCATAAACTCTTGGTATTGGATCATATGAAACTGACAGTTCAAAGCTCTAGCTGAGAGAGTAGCGGAGGTGTAAACTTTTTTACCCCATCTCTCTAAGGACCTGAATTCCCTATCAGAAGGGAGAGGGTTTTTAGCTGAGGTAGAAGCTACTGCCTTAGGCCCCTGGGAGATAGTCTCCGGATCTGCAAAAGGAGCCTTGTATAAGTGGTGATGAGTGTCCGGTACCCTGTAGAACCTGTCGGGCTTAGCAGGGGCTGGAGGTAAAGTATCAGGAGCAGTGCAAACATCATTAAATGCATCATCCACAACAGGAAGAACTGGAGGTATAGCTAAGGGCCTATGTTGTGGTAAGTGTAAAAAGGTCCTAAGCCTTTTTCTTGAATCTGAGAAATCTTGTCCCTGCCATTGGAATTGCTCTCGCATGGCATGTAAGGTTTCCCCAAAGGAAAATTCCTCTGGTGGAGAGGCAGAAGGAATAGATTCTTCAGCATCAGAATCTTCATAAGTGGTTGTGAGGCCCTGTCTGGGTGAGATTGGGATCCCCTTATTAGAGAGATGAGATCCTCTGCCAGAGTAAGCATTTGTGAACTGGAGCTGGGCCTGTGAGAGGGGGGCTTAACAGGCACTGATTTAGCAGTTTTGGCTGCTTTAGCCCTGGCAAAGGCCTTTATAGACATGGCTGCAGGAGGCCTAGCAGCACCACGTGCTGGGGTAGAGACATCCAAAGGGATGGTGTCCGATAACTCTAGAGAAACCACATTAGAAGGCAAAATTTCAGAGGCCGATTCAGCTAGGGTAGAAGGGGCCTCGGTAGTAGTCATGGATTGGCTTGTTGATTGAACCGTTTGCTCGGTTTCGTCGAAACCGAGACACTCATGATTTGCTTTACCGTGGTTTTGGCCGAAACCGCGGACCGCGAGTGTCGGTCCTTTTCTTTGCGTTTCTTAATTTGGGAAGTCGGAGGATCCGACGGCATAATGTACGCAAAGTCTGAGCCGAAAAACTGTTCAGCAAACTCCGACCGACGCCTAAGCGTTCGTCGGTTGAAGGAAGCACAGGCTAAACAAGCTGCTACGTCGTGGTCTGGGCCTAAACAAGGTAAGCAGTAAGAGTGGAAATCTTTATGAGGTATTTGTTTCCCACAAGTTAAACAGTTATTTACTTTTTCTGACATCGGCTGAGGCAAGAAAGAGTCCCCAACGGGGTACTTAGCTTTTAGAAGTCTTCGAAGTTGTATTCGGTAATATTAATCTCTGGATCTGACCGACCGGCACTTGCGAACAGCTTCTGCTTCGGGCGCCACGCGGCAAGAAAGACTGAGGAAAATGGCGTCGGCTGATGCCTTTATACCCGACGACCAGCAGAGATGACGTCGGGTGAAGTGCGACACCAGCCGAGGCCAGACCCAGACTTTGGAATCCGGCCGACCGAAGGGCTGCCTGACGACAGGACAACCCATTTATTAGGACTGCAGATGCATCCTTGAAGGACATCGTCTGACTGCTTCAGGTACAAGAGAACTAACTGACTACATCAGATACAAGGAGTGGCTTGGTACATGACTGTCACATCAAATAGACTGATGAAACAGGATTGACAGTTTTCTCTTCCCCGATATATTTTCCCCCTACCTGTTGATACTAGCACTAAAAATGATGACTGAGGCAAAAGGAAGTATTTATTTTAATGTTTTTCCCCAATTCCCATTTTGACTCCCAGTGGTACAGATAGCCATCTTTCATAAAACTTCAGTTTCACAGAAATACAGCATTCAGCAAACTTGTCCATCGTACTAACAGCTCTATACTTTAGGAACACCTTCCATAGTTCATTTTGCACGTGAAACAGTATCTTTTTAATTATGAATGCATGCATGTATGCATTCCTGCCCTTCACCTGGCTAACAAACCTGCAGAAAACTTCCTCATCCAGTAGCAGGAAAGTACAGCTACATAAGTAAACTTACCATAACAGTAGATGTTGTAATAGATTAATGTCCATTTTCAGAGGAGGCCCAGGGAGAAAAGCTCCAAAAAGATATTCAACAAACTGTTACATTTTTACAGTTTAAAACACAAAAAAAAGGATTTTTACACAGAGGTAAACTAACGCACAAACAGATACACAAATTACTACATTTTTTATTCAGATGGAAAATTTTAGGCAGTTAAGAATGACAGGGTAAACCATGCTTAGTAGGCTAACCTGGTAGTAGATCCAAGGAGATCATAGGATTTATAAGTTAAGAAACAATAAAGTGTAGGCAGAAGTCCTCCATGGGCACACGAGTGATGGTTAGAGTTAGTCTGGATTAGGACAAGGACATAGCCATCGTTTTTTAAAGTGCTGAATCAGAATTTTCTTGAATTGAGGTACAGGAGAGTTGAGATGTAAGATTAGCAGGAAGAGAATTCCAAATTTTACCAAAAGAGTTAGCAAATAGAGATTTACCAGCTGTGTTGTTGGATTTGAGAGTTTGAACTAGCAGTCTTTCAGCTGAACGAAGTGTACTAAGGTTAATGTAGGGGGTAATGAGGTTTTTAATTACAGGTGCATTACCTGTTTGGTACAGGATCTTGTGTGCAACTATTAGTTGGTTAACCTGAAGTAGGTTAGGCAGTTCAAGCCATCCTAGTAGATTTAGGTTATGAAAGTGATAAGTTCTGTAGGCTGCATCGGTGGCAAATCTAGCAATGTGACTGTAGCTGCTAGAAAGTTTAAGGTTAGTTTTGGTGAGGTTTGTAAATAGAGGGGAAGCATAGAGGGGGGTGGAGAGTAG